>NC_057812.1:387058123-387358123 GCF_018294505.1 Triticum aestivum | reverse complement strand
TCTGAAGATAATATAGCTCTTCCTCGGTGTCATCGATCACATCGTCGGTATCACGTCTATCGAGAGAGGGCAATCACCGGCAACTAAGGAAAAACATAATCAATGCAATGCACAATATGATGCATGCTATGACATGGCAATATGAATGTGTTTTGGGCTAATGCACCTAGCTATGATTTAAATGAAATTGGTTTGAATACAAGATTCAAATTCAAACTCCACATGTGGTTATTTAAATGCCATTTAATTGAATTGTCCTAAACAGTGGTCATAAGTTGTTCTAACATGCATGAAAATGGTACAGATGGATAGATTGGATTTTTCTGATCATTTTTCATATATAATTTATTTCATTTGGAGTTACGGTTGAATTTCTATGAATTTTAGAAGTTTTGGACATTTTCTGAAAATAATAAATCATTTAAGATTTATTTAAATTCCAGAAAGGAATTATTGCGTCAGCATGACCTCATAGTGACGTCAGCAGGTCAACGGGCGCCGTCCAGGTCAAACCTGACGTGTGGGGGCCACACGTCAGTGACCATGGCTATTTAGCTCACTGACAGGTGGGACCAGGTCAACAGCCACGTCAGCGTAGTCAACACTGACGCGTGGGCCCACCGGGGTTAGTTAAATTAAACAGGAGTAAAGCTGTGATTAATTAGGGGCGTGGGGCCCATGAGTCAGTGGCCTAGGGGGTTGGTTAGTGTGGGGGGGTTAGCCGCTAACGACGGCCACGTCGGATTCGCCGGCGGTTGGACGACGGCGACGACCCAGAGCGGCGGTGGCTCGCCGGAGTTGCGCTAGAGACGACGGATCGATGCACCAGGGGCACCAGAGGATAGCCCGTGCCCACGCGCATCTAGGGGAACCAACGGGAGGTGCGGGGGTGGACGGAGTTCGCCGGAAGCGAGGTCGTGGCGGCGGCCGGAGTTCGGGCGCCGATGAAAACGACGACACCGTGCACGGGAGGATCTACGGTTAGCCCCTACGCGTTCTATGAGAGCTCACGAACCCAACGGAGGCACGCACGGGACCAAATGGCCACCGGAGCCTCGTCAGCGATGAGCTCGTGCGGCGGCGTGTTGTCGGGGGAGAGAGGCGCGGCGGCTACGGCATGCTAGAGGGAAAACGGAGAGGGGGAGGAGGAAGAGGAGCTCACGGGGAGTCGGTTGGAGCAGACGGCGAGCTCGGGGTGGCGGCGACGGCGGCGAATCGACGGCAGCGGTCCTCAGTGGCCGAGGAGGGGAAAAGCGTCGGGACGGCGCTTCGGGGCTTCTCCGGTCGCGTGAGCCGACGGAGAGGTCGAGGGAGGCGCTGCGGAGCTCGGGAGCGCGTCGGGGAGGAGAGGGGGTGGCGGTGGCCGCGAGGGCAGCGAGGGTCAGCGACGGTGGCGCTCGGCCGGTTGTGTGCGAGAGGGACGGAGAAGGGGAGAGGCGATGGGAGAGGTCGAGGGGGGTCCAGGGGGGTGCGTGGCGTCTCCCAGAGGCGTCCAGGCGTCGAGGTGGAGCGGCAAGCAGGAGGTGGCCGAGGCGTGCGCCGGCGTGCGTCGGCCACGCGCGCTGCCTACTGGCGCGAGGAAGACGACAGGGGGGGGGGAGTGGAGATGGGCTGGGCCGGCTTCTGCAGCAGGCCGCACAGGTAGGCGCCGGGTAAGTGGCTGGGCTTCTCTCTTTTATTTCTGTTCTATTGTTCTGTTTTTCTTTTATTAATATCTTTTGCCATTGTTTTGAATTTAAACAAATTCAAACAATGCCAAAAACTCCTCTGAATATTTTTATTTTGCTAGATGGACTTTTCCAAAGGCTCACAAAATATTTCAGGGGTATTTGAAATTATATTCTAATTATATGAATATAATTCAAATTCAAATAGCTAATGATTTAAATTCAAAGTCCCAAAAATAAATTCTTAAAAATGTTCAATATTTTTGGTTTGGATCAAAACCCTTGCCAAAAATATTAAACATCTAAGAAGAGCATTTTGGAACAATGAATGAGATTTTAGGGTTTTTTCCCTTTTATTAAAATGATTTCTGAGGCTTTCAGTTTCCTCATTTCAAGTTTCAAAAACTTAAACATGATGCACAGATGGAAGCAAGCATAGGTCAGGCCAAAACTAGGGATGTGACACAAACAACAAGAAAAAAAATTACATTTCAAGGATAGCACATATCAGGTGAAGAAGCAAAAACTTAGGCTCAACCAAGGCTAACCGATGATTGTTGATGAAGAAAGGTGGGATGCCAACCGGGGCATCCCCAAGCTTAGATGCTTGAGACTTCTTGAAAAATTAATTAGGTATGCCTTGGGCATCCCCAAGCTATAGCTCTTGTGTCTCCTTAAATCCTCTCATATCATAGTTTCCCGAAATCTTAAAAACTTCATGCACACAAAACTCAAAAAGAACTCGTGAGATAAGTTAGTATAAATCAACACAAAACCTTATCATTCTCTACTGTAGAAAAAGAGTAAAGTTATAATTTAACATTGCATACTAAATGCCTCTGAATATTTAATACTCCCATCCTCAAATAGAATCATTAAAGAAGCAAACATATGCAAACATAACATCAATATGTCTAAACAAATAGTCCGTAAAGAATGCAAGAGGAATCATACTTCCCTAACAGCAAAAATTCTGAAAAATTACCACACTGTAGAAATTTTGTTTTTAATCATTGTGTAAACTTTTCAAGATTTTATCATGTTTGACTATTCACAAATATTCAGACAATGATAGAAAATTTTCTATTTTCAAAACAACAACATATAGACTTGCAAAATAAACATGGTAAAGGCTACACTTGACCTTTTTATTGAACTAAAAGATGCAAAACATTATTCTAAATATAAGCAAGCAAATCATAATAAAAGAAAATGTTGCTCCAAGAAAAACAAATATCATGTGGTGAATTAAAATATAGCCTCATGTAAATTTACTGATGGATTGAAGACGAAAGAGGGGATGCCATCTGGGGCATCCCCAATCTTAGTTGCTTGGGTATTCCTTGAATATTACCTTAGGGTGCCTTGGGCATCCCCATGCTTAGGCTCTTACCACTACTCCTTATTCCGCAGTCCATCAAATCTTTACCAAAAACTTGAAAACTTCACAACACAAAACTCAAAAGAAAACTTGTAAGCTTCGTTAGTATAATAAAATAAATTATTCAGTTTGGTACTGCCAAAACAAGATTCCTAATTTTTCTCACATGATGCCTACTGTAAACTATCATTTGTACAATTTATATTAAGCAATACAAGCCATAGAAACTAGAAAACAAGCAAACTATGCATCGAAAACAGAATATGTCAAAAACAGAACAGCCCGTGAAGATCTGAATTGAAATCATACTTCTGCTACTCCAAATATTCTGAAAAATTAGGATAACCTGGGAAATTTGTATATAAATCTTGTTCAAAAAGAATCAGGATTTTATCTGCTTCTTTAGAAAATGAAAATTCTTTTACTATGCGCAAAAGTTTCTGTTTTCAGCAAGATCAAAGCAACTATCACCATAGACCATGCCAAAGGTCTTACTTGGGACTTTATTGAAAGAAAAGCTATAAAACATGATTACTACAGTATCTTAATCATGTGAACACACAAAAATAGTAGGGCGTATATATTGGATTGTTTCCCAACAAGCGCTTTTCTTTAATGCCTTTTTAGCTAGGCATGAAGAGTTGGATGATGCCCCCATAAAAGATAGGAATTGAAACACAAAGAGATCATCATGAAGCATATGAATAGAACATTTAAGCCTAACACAATTCCTATGCACAGGAATTTTGTGAGCAAAAAACTTATGGGAACAATAATCAACTTGCATAGGAAGGCAAAACAAGTGCAACTTCAAAAATTTCAACACATAGAGAGGAAACTTGATATTATTGCAATATGTAAGAGCACATTTTCCTCTCTCATAATAATTTTCAGTCGCATCATGATTCAATTCAAAAATATAACTATCACATAAAGTATTCTTTTCATGATCCACAAGCATAGAATTTTATAACTCTCCACATAAGCAAATTTATTCTCATGAATAGGAGTGGGAGCAAACTCAACAAAATAACTATCATGTGAGGCATAATACAATTGAAAATTAAAGTCATGATGACAAGTTTCATGGTTATCACTATTATTCAGCATACATGTCATCACAATAATCATAATAAATAGGAGGCATTCTTTCATCATAATAAATTTGCTAATCAAAACTTGGGGGACCAAAAATATCATCTTCATCAAACATAGCATCCCCAAGCTTGTGGCTTTGCATATCATTAGCATCATGGATATTCAAAGAATTCATACTAACAACATTGCAATCATGCTTGGCATTCAAAGATTTAGTACCAAACAATTTATAGACTTCTTCTTCTAACACTTGAGCACAATTTTCCTTTCCATCATTTTCACGAAAGACATTAAAAAGATGAAGCATGTGAGGCAACCTCAATTCCATTTCTTTGTAGTTTTATTTTATAGAATAAACTAGTGATAAAAAAAGAAATTAAAAGATTCAATTGCATGATCTAAAGATATACCTTCAAGCACTCACCTCCCCGGCAACGGCGCCAGAAAAGAGCTTGATGTCTAGTACGCAACTTTATCCTTCTAGACGTTGTTGGGCCTCCAAGTGCAGAGTTTTGTAGAGAAAATTTCCCTCAAGTGGATGACCTAAGGTTTATCAATCCGTGGGAGGTGTAGGATGAATATTGTCCCTCTCAAACAACCCTGCAACCAAATAACAAAGAGTCTCTTATGTCCCCAACACACCCAATACAATGGTAAATTGGATAGGTGCACTAGTTCGGTGAAGAGATGGTGATACAAGTGCAATATGGACGGTAGTTATAGGTTTTCGTAATCTGAAAATATGAAAACATCAAGGGAACTAGTAACGAAACAAAGCGAAAATGGTATCGCAATGCTTGAAAACAAGGCCTAGGGTTCATACTTTCACTAGTGTAAGTTCTCTCAACAATGTTAACATAATTAAATCATATGCCAATCCCTCAACATGTGACAGAAGTCACTCCAAAGTTCCTATCACGGAGAACATAAGATGAAATTGCTTGTAGGGTACGAAACAACCTCAAAGTTATTCTTTCCGATCAATCCATTGAGCTATTTCTATAGGTGTCACAAACATCCCTAGAGTTCGTAGTAAAATAACACCATATGACACACATCAATCAACCCTAATGTCACCTAGATACTCCAATGTCAGCAAAACTATATGTGGGTCATTTATACGATATGCATCAAACAACTTCAGATTCATAATATTCAATCCAACATAAAGAGCCTCAAAGAGTGCCCCAAGATTCCTACCAGAGAAACAAGGACGAAAACATGCATCAACCCCTCTGCATAGATTACCCAAATGTCACCTCGGGAATCCGCGAGTTGAGTGCCAAATCACACATCAAATGAATTAATAGAACACCGCATTACCACCACGGGTATCCCATGCAAGACATACATTAAGTGTTCCGAAATCCATAATAGTATTCAATCCGATAATAGTGAAACCTCAAAGGTAAAACTCAATTCATCACAAGAAGGTAGAGGGGGAGAAATACCATATGATCCAACTACAATAAGAAAGCTCGTGGTACATCAAGACCGTGCCAAATCAAGAACAGAAGAGAGAGAGAGAGAGAGAGAGAGAGAGAGAGAGAGAGAGAGAGAGATCAAACACATAGCTACCGGTACATACCCTCAGCCCCGAGGGTGAACTACTCCCTCCTCGTCATGGCGTCCGCCGGGATGATGAAGATGGCCACCGGTGATGGTTTCCCCCTCCGGCAGGGTGCCAGAACGGGCTCCCATTGGTTTTTCGTGACTACGAAGGCTTGCGACGGCAGAACTCCTGATCTAGGTTTGTTTCCGGGGGTTTCTAGATTTATAGAAATTTTTGGCGTCAGTTTCACGTCAAGGAGGGTCCATGAGTGAGAGACAAGGCAGGGGGCGCGCCCTAGGGGGGTGGGCGCACCCTCCACCCTTGTTGTTGATTCGGGACTCTTCTGGCCCAACTTTTGTGCTTCGAGGGCTTCTCTCGGTCCATAAAAAATCACCATAAATTTTCAGCTCATTTGGACTCCGTTTGATATTCCTTTACTGCAAAACTCAAAAACAAGGAAAAACAGAAACTGGCACTAGGCTCTAGGTTAATAGGTTAGTCCCAAGAATGATATAAAATAGCATACAAATGCATATAAAACATCCAAGATGGATAATATAATAGCATGGAACAATAAAAAAATTATAGATACGTTGGAGACGTATCATTACGTTCCTAGCTGTTTCTTATTTTCCTAATCTTTCATATATTCCAAAACTGACAAATTTTTTTTCGGATTTTTCGCAGTCCGTTTACTTACCATATCACGTACCTCCCCTTTTTTCACGATTCTGGAGTGTTCCAAAAGGTTTCTTTTATGTGTTCTTCAAGTGTTATAGTTTGGATAATATTGCTTTTAACTTTAATGGGCGTGCCTGAGATATAATGTTTTGTTCTTTGCCCATTGACAACCTTCAGCTTAGTACCTTCAGCATTATTTATTTTGATGTGTCCAGACCGATAAACCAACTCGATAACCTAGGGTCCTTTCCATTTGGAGAGGAGTTTTCCTACAAAGAATCTAAAACAAGAGTTGTACAAAAGAACAAATTGTCCAACTTTGAACTCATGCTTTTGGATTCTTTTGTCATGCCATCATTTAACTTTTTCTTTAAGTAACTTAGCCTTTTCATAAGCTTGGGTTCTCCATTCGTCAAGTGAGCTGATATCAAACTATGTGCCACATCATCCAAAAAGTCTAGTTGGCATGCATGATACTGCTTATGATACTCCCATTACGACCAGCCTTAGGGTGGCCAATGTGGGGGTATCATAGCAGGTATCATGCACTCGGGAATAACAAATATGATGATGTGGCAAAGAAGTAACATGGGTAGATACTGTAACATAATAACTATGCTATACTACTTTGTAATGACACCAGGCTTCAATGACGATGAGTCCGGCACGCAGATTGTCTTCGGCATTGCAAGGCGGGTTCCTTCTCCGAATACTCCATAGAAGATTTTGATCACGATGATCGTGTCCGGGTCTGCAAAACAAATTCCACATACCACCATAGAGAGTATAATATTTCCACAAATCTAATCTGCTGACAACTTTTCATAATGTGACATCACGCCATGGCCCGGTCATTATGCAAACCGTTTTCCTCAACTAGCTACTACGCGAATTGCGAGGCGGTTTTCTTGACACGTCTGGTCGAAGCGGGTGTGGGCAACCCGACCATGCCATCAATTGAGATGCTTGGGGAATAAGCGAGTTTACCAGGTAGGTGGGGAGGCGCATAGCTTCTTCCGCCCTTATAAAGGGACAAGGACTCCTCCTTTTCACCCACGCCTTCTTCTTCGTTGCCCATCCATTCTTGCGCACTCGAGCTCCAGTGCCGAAGTTCACATTTTCTCCATAAAACCACTCCAAACATGTCCGGAGTGGGAGGCAAGTGGATGGTCTCCTCCGTTACAGAGGAGAACATTATGAAGCTCTGGGAAGCCGGATATCTGGCCGCAGACATCGCGCACTGGCTCCCAGACGAGGGGTAGATTGTCCCTGCTCCAAGACCCCATGAGAGGGTTCTATTACTCCCGCACTTCGTCCATGGGCTGGGATTTCCCCTCCACTCGTTCGTCCGCGGGCTCATGTTCTACTACGGGCTGGACTACCATGATCTGGCCTCCAATTTCATCCTCAACATTTCGGCGTTTATCGTCGTGTGCGAGGCCTTCCTCCGCATCAAGCCCCACTTCGGCCTATGGCTGAAGACCTTCAACGTGAAGCCGAAGGTGGTGGTCGGCTAGCAAGCAGAGTGCGGAGGCGACATGGTGGGAAAAATGCCTAATGTCACCTAGCTTGAGGGCTCCTATGTGGAGACTATGAAGTGGTGGCAATCGGGGTGGACCTACATCACCGAGCCGCGCGACGCCAACTAGGCGGTGGCCCTCGAATTTCGGTCCGTCATCCCCACGTGGCTCACCTCCTGGAAAGAGAAGGGCCTATCCTGGGGTTCATCGGTGGAGCTGACCGGACTCCAAAACTGTGTAAGAAATATGATAAGAAAGAAAATCAAGCTCGTCAACATGGTTCAGGTCATGCTCTTCCGCCGGATCCTTCTGTGTCAAGGACGGGCATTCAATAAGTGGGAGTTCGACCCGGCCAACACCAGATGCTGCGAGAGCCTTTTGACACAACACACCAAGACGTGTGGAGGGTGCTATTCAAGTCCACCGAGGTACCTCCTCCCCTTACCGAGGATCGCGGACTCAGCGCACACCGCCCTGCCAATCCGGTAAGCTCTTTATATCTCATAAGATGTTTCGTTCCCCAGTATAATCATGTGGGGGATCTAAGCCTCCATGCCATTTGACAGGAATGGGTCGCGATAGCGGAGCAGATCGATTGTCAGGACCCTGATTCCAAGTCACATCGACCTAGCCAGTAACACCTCATATCACTTTGCGGCCTCACGCACGGTATTCCCACGGGTGTCGCCTTACCATGGCCCGGGACCGTTTGTGCCTTTTGGCTCACGTATATGATGATGTCGCTAGCATCCATATGACAGAGAACCCGGGCCGACATGGCTAGTCGTGAACCCAAAGTGGCACTAACTTACGGGGACAGGCATACATGAATCAACATCGAGCATGTCGGTCAGCAGCGTGCGAATCCAGGCTGTAGCACTGGGCTAACAGGACTCCGAATGTCACTGCGTGACATTTCCCCGAAGGGACAGACACAGGAACAAAGTGAATGACATGCCGGTCAGTCAAGTGTTCCGGAGAAGTAGTGCTGGGCTAGCAGGACTCCGGTGAACCGGGCTGTAGCGGACTACTATGGCTCATGGAAGCACAGGACTACATTTCCCCATAAGAGAGGCTACCAAGGATAAACAACTAGGTTGTCAGATCCCACACATACCAAGCATTTCAATCATACACACAATATGCTCGATATGTGTAAATACCACATGGTATCACAACAAAACTCTACGACTCAAAGTATTTATTCAATAGGCTCTGTGGAGCGAGATATTACAAACATGGGTCTCATGACCCAACATTCAGAGCATACAAATCAAAGCACATGCGGAAGCTTAACATGTCTGAGTACAGACATCTATAAATGAAAAAGGCTTAGAAGCCTGACTATCTACCAGATCCTGCCGAGGGCACAAGATCGTGGCTGAGCTATCAAGCTAAACGTCGGAGTCCACACGGAACTACTAGCGAGACTAACGTCTCTCTGCAAAACATAAATTAAGCAAATGTGAGTACAAATGTACTCAGCAAGACATACATCAGAACTAACTACATATGCATCGGTATCAACAAGGGGGGGTGGTGGAGTTTAACTGCAGCAAGCCAGCTTTGACTCAGTGGCTAACCCGAACTATGACTGCAAACAACTCTTTTGAGGTGGCGCACACGAGTCCACATATTCACCATTCAATACACCACTATGGATCCGCTCCCTTCTCCCTACGAGAAGGCCATCCATAGCACTCACACTTATCTTGCGAGTTTTAGAGTATCCACTTTCACTTGTCTATGAACTGTTATAGGAAACCCAGAAGTCCTTTACCGCGGACACGGCTATTCGAATAGATCATTTATAACACTGCAGGGGTGTACTTCTTCACACACGCTCTCGCCACTTACCAGCATGTACACGTCGTGTATCTCGGCAACCTTCAAGCGGAAGCCTGGCGAGGGAGTCGGCCACGACCTGACTAACCACACAAGTCTCTAGTCCAGGTTTATCGCCTATTCGGGTTCCATCCGCGAGGAGATCCGACCGGAGTTTCGCTCACAGCCCAAACGATGTGTGCAAGGTTCCCGAGACACCAAACGGGTGCCCGGTACACCGTGCCACGGTGTATCTACCGCATCATAGCCCACCCCTCGGGCCAGCGCTATGCACGGCCGCCAACACATATCCTACAAACACTAGAAACTAGTTGCAACTCCTGGACAGAGGACAAGGGCAGTTAATAAGTCGAGTGGGTCCATTGGTTTCGGGCCCAATGCATGGTAGTAGCTATTCATGGATCACAAACACAGAACTCAGTTCCTAAGAACGGTTTCAATGAGACAACCCACCATATACTCCTACATGGCCTCTCATCGCTACCTCTACCAAATCGTGTTCACACACTTAGCTCACACACAGTAGGACATGTTCATCACTATTCCAATTCATCCCTGATGAATTAGACCTGACTCAACTCTAAGCAGTAGCAGGCATGACAAACAAGCATGAATGAGTAGGCACATCAGGGCTCAATCAACTCCTACTCATGCTAGTGGGTTTCATCTATTTAATGTGGCAATGACAGGTCATGCAGAGGATAAGGGGTTCAACTACCGCAGTAAGTAACAGATGAATCGTTGTTGTCCGAATGCAGTAAAAGAAAGCAGGAGCGAGAGAGTGGGATTGTATCGGAATGAACAAGGGGTTTTGCTTGCCTGGCACTTCTGAAGATAATATAGTTCTTCATCGGTGTCATCGATCACGTCGTCAGAAACTTCGTCGACTCAGAGGGGACGGTTACCTGCAAACAGAGAAGGACACAATCAATGCAATGCAACAATAAGATGCATGAATGTGACATGGCAATATGTTGTTGATTGGCCTAATGCAACTAGCAACAAGTTAAATGGAGTTGGTTTGAACACTAGGTTCAAATTCAAACTCCATGTGTGCTTTCTTAAATGCCATTTAATTGAATTGTCCTAAACAGAGGATATAAGTTGCTCTAACATGCATGAAAATGCCATAAACAGATTCTTTGGATTTTTCTCATCATTTTTCATATATAATTTATTTGATTTGGAGCTACGGTTGATTTACTATGAATTTTAGAAGTTTTAACTATTTTCTGGAATTTCTAAATTATTAATAAACCCAGAAAATGTATTACTGCGTCAGCATTAGGTCATGCTGATGTCAGCAGGTCAACAGGCGCCGCCCAAGTCAAACCTGACCAGTCGGGCCCACTGGTCAGTGACTCAGTTAGTTAACTGAGTTAATTAGTGTTAAACTAATTCTAGTAAAAATGTCAGCAGGGTTGGTCCCACATGTCAGTGGCCCAGGGTTAGTTTAGCGAGGGGATTAACACCTAATAGTGGTGATTAGCACTAACTAACACCTAACTAATCTAGTTAGGGCCAGCCCCATATGTCATAGACTCAGGGGGGTCAAACCCCAGTCAAACGGGGTCAACCCCACCGGAGTTGACCTGCGGTTCGTCGCCGGCGAGGCCAGAGACGACGGAGGGCTTCAGTAATCGCCCACAGGCGATGGTTTTGGGCGTGGGGAGGCTCTACGAAGAGCTGCTGCTCACGCGCAGCTGATGGAGCAGACGGGGTAAGCTGGGGTGGCCGGAGCTCATCGGAAATGAGCTCGGGGCGACGGCCGGAGCTCGGCCGTTGGTGGTTTTGCTGCTGTAGCGAGCTAGCGGGGAGACGAATGCACTAGCGAGGTGCTACGAGGTGCGGTGAGTGCGTTAGGCACCCGCACGTGATGAAATGGTCACTGGAGTGACGCTGGCGTCGAGCTCGCGCGGCGGCGTGCTACGGTGAGCAAGGGGGCAGCATCTACGGCGAGTAAACGAAGCAGAGAAGAGGGGGGTCGACTCAGGGGCTCACAGCAATGTCGAAGAGGAGGTCAGCGATCCCGGGGAGGTCCTGGCGGCGCCGAATCGACCAAAGGCGAGCTTGGGTGCCCAAGGTTGAAGACGAGGCAGAAACGTCGCTGCGGTGCTCCCGCGGTCGAACGGACATGTGTAGACGATGAAGGAGACGACGCCGGTCCTTCTGGATGCTTCGGCAAGGCGAGGGGTGGACGGTGGCCACGGTGGTTCTTGTCGGCGGCGGCGGGCGCGTTCGGTGAGGAGAACAGAGGAGGGGAAGAGCGTTCGGGGGAGAGAGAGGGAGAGCCAGACGGCTCTAGGGATCGTGTGGCGTCGTCCGGACGCGTCTAGGAGGAGCCAGGCAGGCTGGGAGGGAGGAGGTGGTCGGGCGCGTGCCGGTGCGTGGTGGCCACACGCCTCGCGTCCTTCTGGCGCAAGGTGGGAGACGACTGGCAGCGGTGGTGGACTGGGCTAGCTGCTGGGCTGCATAGTACTGGCCTCTGGGCCGTAGGTAAGCGCCAGGTGAGTGTCTTTACTTTCTCTTTTGTTTCAATTTTATATTTATTTCCTCTCCGTTTTGATTTAGTTTTAGCCACTAAATCATTTTAATAAATTCTTTAGGTTATTATATGGCTTGCTAAAATATATACAAAGCCACTCACAAACTTCCAGAATTATTGAAGTTACATTAATATATATTAAATATAATTCCAAAGCAAATAATTATTGTATTAATTCAAATGGCCAAAATAAATGTTTCTGAGCTCATAAAAATATTGGTTTGAATTTTAGCTCTTGCCAATAATTCTATAGCATAACAGGAACATTTTATTGGACTCACTTGAGAAGATTTTTAAAGTTGGTTATTTTTGAACTAATTTCTGAGGGTTTCGACAAACCTCAATTCAACTTTCAGAAATTAGACATGTTGCATGGATGCTCTCTTATGAAACTATTGCAAACAATTCTAGGGCTGTGACAACTCACCCCCACTAAACAAGAATCTCGTCCCGAGATTCAAGACGTGAGGTAAGAAGACAAAAGGGACACAAGACCAACACAATCTTCACAATCCAGGGTGCGCTCCATAAGAATGTTGATTTGATGACCTTCATTGTCTCGAAGTCTTGCTCCAGGATCTCCTACCAACATGACAACAAGAGGGAAAAGAAACTCTAGAAGGATCGATCTTCTCAAAGATCGAGCAGCTTAGGATTAACTCACGGAATGAGACATAGATACATCTCACAAGCTAAGACGCGAATCACACACTAGGAGTGATGGAAAGAGGTAGATGACAAGGTTTTACTGGGTAGGCAAAAACCTCACGCTGAAGAGGGTGGGGCAAGATCTCAAGATAGTGATGAAATAATTGTCATGATTTCATAATGGGGCCCCTTAGGGGAGTTGACTCGTAGAATTATTCCCTTAAGTGGCAAAAAGAATTACTTTTGATATCTAGATCATTGAAACTCTTTATACCAGCCTAAGGCAATCACAATCGATCGTTTGGCGGAGTTCAAAGGAATGGCATATCCGGATTCGAATGGATGATGTGGACTACCTTGTTGAAGACAACACGATGGATGATTTTGCTTGTCATCGGAAATGGATGGGACCCATGGTAGTACCACTGTTGAAGATGATCCTGACCAGGAATTACTGAGAAGGTAGTCCAAGATAGAATGGTACAACGGCGGTGCAAGCTGGGAACAAAATGCAAATGTTGGGAATGATTCTAGTAACTCGGGATAAACTCAACAGTAGAGAATGATTCCACTGTTTGAAGGTCCTAGCATAATCGAGGAAACCGAGAGCACAACGACCCCTGAGGAACAACTTCTAGAATAAGTTGCACTAAATCCTCATGGAGAAGATGGTCAAATAGCTCAATAAAGATACTACAACGATATATCTTCCAGCTAGGTGTGTCGGCCAGAACATCAACCTTGCAAAAGAGTTTCAATGCTTTGATTGAAGAAAAATTTCTTAAGATTGATGAGTTGGCTAGGAACGTGGATAGAATTTCTCTTGATGTTGATTCTTTGACACTTAGATCTATTCCACCTAAGCATGTTATCAATGAGTCTCTCAAAGCCATGAGAATTTCCATTGATGAGTGCAAAGAAAGAACCGCTAGGATGCATGCTAAGAAAGATTGCTTTGTGAAAGCGTGTTCTTCTAGTTTTCATGATAATAAGGATGAAGATCTAAAAGTTATTGATGTGTCTCCTATTAAATCTTTGTTTTGCAATATGAATCTTTATAATGATGGGACTGTAGATGAGTCAACTTTAGTTAGAAGGCGTCCCAAAAATTTGGAGTTTTTAGATCTTGATGCAAAAATTGTTAAAAGTGGGATTGAAGAGGTTAAAACTTTAAATAGAAATGAACCCACTATCTTGGATTTCATGGAATTTAATTATGATAATTGCTGTCTGATAGATTGTATTTCCTTGTTGCAATCCGTGCTAAATTCTCCTCATGCTTATTGTCAAAATAAAGCTTTTACTAAACATATTGTTGATGCTTTGATGCAATCTTATGAACAAAAACTTGAGTTGGAAATTTCTATACCTAGAAAACTTTATGATGAGTGGGAACCTACAATAAAAAATAAAATTAAATATCATGAGTGTTATGCTTTGTGTGATCTGGGTGCTAGTGTCTTAACGATTCCAAAAACTTTGTGTGATTTGCTAGGTTTCCGTGATTTTGATGATTGTTCTTTAAACTTGCATCTTGCGGATTCCACTATTAAGAAACCTATGGTAAGGATTAATGATGTTCTTATTGTTGCAAATAGGAATTATGTGCCCGTAGATTTCAATATTCTTGATATAGATTGCAATCCTTCGTGTCCTATTAATCTTGGTAGTCATTTCCTTAGAATGATTGGTGCAATTATTGATATGAAGGAAGGGAATCTTGAATTCCAATTTCCATTAAGGAAAGACATGGAACACTTCCCTAGAAAGAAATTTAAATTACCATATGAATCTATTATGAGAGCCACTTATGGATTTCCTACCAAAGATGGCAATACCTAGATCTATCTTCGCTTTTATGCCTAGCTAGGGGCGTTAAACGATAGCGCTTGTTGGGAGTCAACCCAATTTTATTTTTATTCCTTGCTTTTTGCTCCTTTTTAGTAATAAATAATTTATCTAGCCTCTGTTTTGGTTGTGTTTTTTGTGTTTAATTAGTGTTTTTGCCAAGTAGAACCATTGGGAAGACTTGCGGAAAGCCTTTTTGATCTTGCTGTAAAAAACAGAAACTTTAGCGCTCACGAGAATTGCTGCCATTTTTATTTGGAGGTGCTATTTAGTTAATTCTTTTTGCAGATGATTAATGGATAAATTCCTCACGTCCAGAAATTTCTTTTAGAATTTTTGGGGTTCCAGAAGTTTGCGTTAGCTACAGATTACTACAGACTGTTTTGTTTTTGACAGATTCTGTTTTTCGTGTGTTGTTTGCTTATTTTGATGAATCTATGGCTAGTAAAAGAGTTTATAAACCATACAGAAGTTGGAATACAGTAGGTTTAACACCAATATAAAGCAAGAATGAGTTCATTACAGTACCTTGAAGTGGTGTTTTGTTTTCTTTTGCTAACGGAGCTCACGAAATTTTCTATTTTGAGTTTTGTGTTGTGAAGTTTTCATGTTTTGGGTAAAGATTTGATGGATTATGGAACAAGGAGTGGAAAGAGCCTAAGCTTGGGGATGCCCATGGCACCCCAAGGTAAAATTCAAGGACACCAAAAAGCCTAAGCTTGGGGATGCCCCGGAAGGCATCCCCTCTTTTGTCTTCGTCTATCTGTAACTTTACTTGGAGCTATATTTTTATTCACCATATGATATGTGTTATGCTTGGAGCGTCTTGTATGATTTGAGTCTTTGTTTTTTAGTTTACCACAATCATCCTTGCTGTACACACATTTTGAGAGAGACTCACATGATTTGAAATTTGTTAGAATACTCTATGTGCTTCACTTATATCTTTTGAGCTATATAGTTTTTGCTCTAGTGCTTCACTTATATCTTTTAGAGCATGGCGGTGGTTTATTTTATAGAAATAATTGATCTCTCATGCTTCCCTTATATTATTTTGAGATTCCTTTAGAACAACATGGAAATTTGCTTTGAGGGATAATATGAGAACTTTTATAGAAGTGAATTGAATACTATGAGAAGTTTGATACTTGATAATTGTTTTGAGATATGGAGATGGTGATATTAGAGTCATGCTAGTTGAGTAGTTGTGAATTTGAGAAATACTTGTGTTGAAGTTTGTGATTCCCGTAGCATGCACGTATGGTGAACCGTTATGTGATGAAGTCGGAGCATGATTTATTTATTGATTGTCTTCCTTATGAGTGGCGGTCAGGGACGAGCGATGGTCTTTTCCAACCAATCTATCCCCCTATGAGCATGCGCGTAATACTTTGTTTCGATAACTAATAGATTTTTGCAATAAGTATGTGAGTTCTTTATGAATAATGTTGAGTCCATGGATTATACACACTCTCACCCTTCCACCATTGCTAGCCTCTCTAGTATCGCGCAACTTTCGCCGGTACCATAAACCCACCACTTACCTTCCTCGAAACAGCCACCATACCTAACTATTATGACATTTCCATAGCCATTCCAAGATATATTGCCATGCAACTTTCCACCGTTCCATTATTATGACACGCTTCATCATTGTCATATTGCTTCCATGATCATGTAGTTGACATTATATTTGTCGCAAAGCCACCGTTCATAATTTCATACATGTCACTCATGCATCATTGCACATCCCGGTACACCGCCGGAGGCATTCACATAGAGTCATATTTTGTTCTAAGTATTGAGTTGTAATTCTTGAGTTGTAAGTAAATTAAAGTGTGATGATCATCATTATTAGACCATTGTCTTAGTGAGGAAAGGATGGTGGAGACTATGATTCCCCCACAAGTCGGGATGAGACTCGGACAAAAAAAGGAAAAAAAAGAAAAAGAGGCCAAAAAAAGAAGGCCCAAACAAAAAAATGAGAGAAAAAGAGAGAAGGGACAATGTTACTATCCCTTTTCCACACTTGTTCTTCAAAGTAGCACCATGATCTTCATGATAGAGAGTCTCCTATGTTGTCACTTTTTTATACTAGTGGGAATTTTACATTATAGAACTTGGCTTGTATATTCCAATGATGGGCTTCCTCAAAATTGCCCTAGGTCTTCATGAGCAAGCAAGTTGGATGCACACCCACTTAGTTCTTCTGTTGAGCTTTCATACACTTATAGCTCTAGTGCATCCGTTGCATGGCAATTCCTACTCACTCACATTGATATCTATTGATGGGCATCTCCATAGCCCGTTGTTATGCCTAGTTGATGTGAGACTATCTTCTCCTTTTTTGTCTTCTCCACAACCACCATTCTATTCCACATATAGTGCTATATCCACGGCTCACGCTCATGTATTGCATGAAGATTGAAAAAGTTTGAGAACATCAAAAGTATGAAACAATTGCTTGGCTTTTCATCGGGGTTGTGCATGATTTAAATATTTTGTGTGGTGAAGATAAAGCATAGACAGACTATATGATTTTGTAGGGATAACTTTCTTTGGCCATGTTATTTTGATAAGACATGATTTCTTAGTTAGTATACTTGAAGTATTATTATTTTTATGTCAATATTAAACTTTTATCTTGAATCTTTTGGATCTGAACATTCATGTCACAATAAAGAAAAATTACATTGCGAAATATGGTAGAAAGCATTCCACATCAAAAATTCTTTTTTATCATTTACCTACTCGAGGACGGGCAGGAATTAAGCTTGGGGATGCTTGATACGTCTCCAACGTATCTATAATTTTTGATTGCTCCATGCTATTATACTATCTGTTTTGGATGTTAATCGGCTTTATTTTACACTTTTATATCATTTTTGGGACTAACCTATTAACCGGAGGCCCAGCCCAAATTGTTGTTTTTCTGCCTATTTCAGTGTTTCGTAGAAAAGGAATATCAAACGAAGTCCAAACGGAATGAAACTTTCGGGAACGTGATTTTCTCAACAAATGTGATCCAGGAGACTTGGAGTGGGCGTCAAGAAACAATCAAGGAGGCCACAAGGTAGGGGGGCGTGCCTACCCCCCTGGGCGCGCCCTCCACCCTCATGGGCCCCTTGTTGCTCCACCGACCTACTTCTTCCTCCTATATAAGTCCACGTACCCCGCAAACATCCAGGAGCACCACGAAAACATAATTCCACCGCCGTAACCTTCTGTACCCGAGAGATCCCATCTTGGGGCCTTTTCCGGAGCTCCGTCGGAGGGGGCGTTGATCACGGAGGGCCTCTACATCAACTCCATGGCCTCTCCGGTTATGTGTGAGTAGTTTACTTCAGACCTTCGGGCCCATAGCTAGTAGCTAGATGGCTTCTTCTCTCTCTTTGGATCTCAATACAAAGTTCTCCTCGATTCTCTTGGAGATCTATTTGATTTAATCTTCTTTTGCAGTGTGTTTGTCGAGATCCGATGAATTGTGGGTTCATGATCCAGATTATCTATGAACAATATTTGATTCTTCTCTGAATTCTTTTATGTATGATTGGTTTATCTTTGCAAGTCTCTTCGAATTATCAGTTTGGTTTGGCCTACTAGATTGATCTTTCTTGCAATGGGAGAACTGCCTTGCTTTGGGTTCAACCTTGCGGTGCTCGATCCCAGTGACAGTAGGGGAAACAACACGTATTGTATTGTTGCCATCGAGGATAAATAGATGGGGTTTATATCATATTGCATGAGTTTATCACTCTACATCATGTCATCTTGCTTAGGGTGTTACTCTATTCTTATGAACTTAATACTCTAGATGCATGTTGGATAGTCGTCGATCTATGGAGTAATAGTAGTAGATGCAGGTAGGAGTCGGTCTACTTGTCACGGACGTGATGCCTATATAAATGATCATACCTAGACATTCTCATAATTATGCGCTTTTCTATCAATTGCTCAACAGTAATTTGTTCACCCATCGTATTACTTATGCTATCTTGAGAGAAGCCACTAGTGAAACCTATGGCCCCCGGGTCTATTTTCCATCATACAAGTTTCCAAACTATTTTATTTTGCAATCTTTACTTTCAATCTATATCATAAAAATACCAAAAATATTTATCTTATTATTATTATCTCTATCATATCTCACTCTTGCATGTGGCCGTGAAGGGATTGACAACCCCTTTATCACGTTGGTTG
This sequence comes from Triticum aestivum, assembly GCF_018294505.1. Taxonomy (NCBI): domain Eukaryota; kingdom Viridiplantae; phylum Streptophyta; class Magnoliopsida; order Poales; family Poaceae; genus Triticum; species Triticum aestivum. The sequence goes on along the minus strand of NC_057812.1, from coordinate 387,339,138 downwards.
CGAAGTTCTTATTTGTTTGCGTCAGTACGAGGTGACTCGCGCGTGGTCTCCTACTGGATTGATACCTTGGTTCTCAAAAACTGAGGGAAATACTTACGCTGCTTTACTGCATCACCCTTTCCTCTTCAAGGGAAAACCAACGCAGTGCTCAAGAGGTAGCAACCCAATGTTGGAATATACAAGCCAAGTTCTATAATGAAAATCCCCAGTAGTATATGAAAGTGACAAAATAAGAGACTCTCTATCATGAAGATCATGGTGCTACTTTGAAGCACAAGTCTGGAAAAGGGATAGTAACATTGTCCCTTCTCTCTTTTTCTCTCATTTTTTGGGCCTTCTTTTTTTGGCCTTTCTCTCTTTTTAATTTTTTTATTTCCTCACACGGGACAATGCTCTAATATTGATGATCATCACACTTCTATTTACTAACAACTCAAAAATTACAACTCAATACTAGAACAAAATATGACTCTATATGAATGCTTCCGGCGGTGTATCGGGATGTGTAATGATTCAAGAGTGAATTGTATAAATAAATTATGAGCGGTGGCTTTGCCACAAATATGATGTCAACTACATGATCATGCAAGGCAATATGACAATGATGAAGCGTGTCATAATAAACGGAACGGTGGAAAGTTGCATGGCACTATATCTCAGAATGTCTATGGAAATGCCATAATAGGTAGGTATGGTGGCTGTTTTGAGGAAGATATAAGGAGGCTTATGTGTGATAGAGCGTATCATATCACGGGGTTTGGATGCACCGGCGAAGTTTCCACCAACTCTTGAGGTGAGAAAGGGCAATGCACGGTACCAAAGTGGCTAGCAATGATGGAAGGGTGAGAGTGCGTGTAATCCATGGACTCAACATTAGTCATAAAGAACTCACATACTTATTGCAAAAATCTACAAGTCATCAAAACCAAGTAGTACACGCATGCTCCTAGGGGGATATATTGGTAGGAAAAGACCATCGCTCGTCCCCGACCGCCACTCATACGGAGGACAATCAAAGAAACACCTCATGCTTGAAATTTGTCACATAACGGTTACCATACGTGCATTCTACGGGACTTGCAAACCTCAACACAAATATTTCTCAAATTCACAAATACTCAACTAGCATGACTCTAATATCACCATCTTCATATCTCAAAACAATCATCAAGTCTCAAACTTCTCATAGTATTCAATGCACTCTATATGAAAGTTTTTATTATACCCATCTTGGATGCCTATCATATTAGGACTAATTTCATAACCAAAGCAAATTACCATGCTGTTCTGAAGGACTCTCAAAATAATATAAGTGAAGCATGAGAGCTCAATAATTTCTATAAAATAAAACCACCACCGTGCTCTAAAAATATATAAGTGAAGCACTTGAGCAAAATTATCTAGCTCAAAAGATATAAGTGAAACACATAGAGTATTCTAAAAAATTCCGATTCATGTGTGTCTCTCCCAAAAGGTGTGTATATCAAGGATAATTGTGGTAAACTAAAAAGCAAAGACTCAAATCATACAAGACGCTCTGTTAGTGTCAAAACCGGCGGATCTCGCGTAGGGGGTCCCGAACTGTGCGCCTAAGGCGGATGGTAACAGGAGGCAGGGGACACGATGTTTACCCAGGTTTGGGCCCTCTTGATGGAGGTAATACCCTATGTCCTGCTTGATTTTTCTTGATAATATGAGTAGTACAAGAGTTGATCTACCACAAGATCGAAGAAGCTAAACCCTAAAAGCTAGCCTATGGTATGATTGTTGTTGTCCTACGGACTAAAACCCTCCGGTTTATATAGACACTGGAGGGGGCTAGGGTTACACAAGGTCGGTTACAAAGGAGGAGATATACATATCCGTATTGCCTACCTTGCCTTCTACGCCAAGTAAAGTCCCATCCAGACACGAGACAAAGTCTTCAATCTTGTATCTTCATAGTCCAACAGTCCGGGCAAAGGATATAGTCCGGCTGTCCGGAGACCCCCTAATCCAGGACTCCCTCATGTTCCAAGCAAAACACATATCATGTGGTGAATAAATATATAGCCTCAAGTAAACTTACCGATAGACGAAGACGAAAGAGGGGATGCCTTCCGGGGCATCCCCAAGCTTAGGCTTTTGGTTGTCCTTGAATTTTACCTTGGGGTGCCATGGGCATCCCCAAGCTTAGGCTCTTGCCACTCCTTCTTCCAAAATCCATCAAATCTTTACCCCAAAACTTGAAAACTTCACAACACAAAACTCAACAGAAAATCTCATGAGCTCCGTTAGTGTAAGAAAACAAACCACCACTTTAAGGTACTCTAATGAACTCATTCTTTATTTATATTAGTGTTAAACCTACTGTATTCCAACTTCTCTATGGTTCATACCCCTGATACTAGCCATAGATTCATCAAAATAAGCAAACAACACACGAAAAACAGAATCTGTCAAAAACAGAACAGTCTGTAGCAATCTGGAGATTTCGAATACTTCTGTAACTCCAAAATTCTGGAAAATTAGGACGACCTAAATAATTTGTATATAGATCTACAGAAGATGGAATTGGTATTTTATCACTCTCTGTTAAAAAACGAAAATTATTCTGGTGAGCGCATACCTTCTGTTTTTATCAGCAAGATCAAACAACAGTCACCTAAGAAGATCCTAAAGGATTTACTTGGCACAAACACTAATTAAAACATAAAAAACACAATCATAACAGAGGATAGATGATTTATTTATTACTAAACAAGAACAAAAATAAAATTGGGTTGCCTCCCAACAAGTGCTATCGTTTAACACCCCTAGATAGGCATAAAAGCAAGAATAGATCTAAGTATTGTCATCTTCAGTATGCAATTCTTCAATTGAACACTTATAACCGTTAGGAGGTTCTTTATTTTTGCTAATTATCAAACTCCTAGGTAGCAAAAGGTTCCTTAATGATATCTAAAAAGTTTGGGTGAACACTTATTGATTGGAGATTTTAATTTTTCTTACTAGAAGATTCACCCTTATTTTTAGGAACATAGATAAATTTGGCAACTTTGGTAGGAGGAGGATTTGAGGTGTTTTTAACGACAGAGAAAGCGTACCCCAAGTTGGTAATAATATCTTCGAGTTTATCAATTCTAGTGGAATCTTGATATATCTTTTCATTGACTATTGGTTCCTTTTCCTTAAGATTTTTCAGAGTAACTCCTACCCTAGATCCATATTGCGTAATTTGGTTGTGGATCTTTTCATCCAAATTTTCAATTAACTCTACAGTGGCAATTTTATTTTCAATAATATCAAGCCTTTGCATCACATGTTCCAAAGTTAAAATAGTTCCATTGACCAAAAGAGGTGATGGGCCTAACAAATCTATCATAGAATTATAAGAATCAAAAGTATGGGTTCCCAAGAAATTCCCTCTGGTGATGGTGTCAAGAACATATCTATACCAAGGAGTGATGCCTACGTAAAAATTGCCACAACATTGCAAATTCTATACCAAGCATCTTTTAGGTTTTCTCCCTCCCTTTTTTCAAAATTAAGAACTTCATTATCGGGAGTGTTAAAAATGATAGGAGAACTGGCCATGAGGAAAAGAAACGATCGAACACACAAGCACACAAGAAGCGAGCGAAAAAGAGGCGAACGGAAAAGGGGCTAATAAAATGGCAAAGGTGAGGTGGGGGAGAGGAAAACGCGAGGCAAATGGCAAATAATGTAATGCGGCGGAGAAGAGTTTGTGATGGGTACTTGGTATGTCTTGACTTGAATGTAGATCTCCCCGACAACGGCACCAGAAATCCTTCTTGCTACCTCTTGAGCATGCGTTGGTTTTCCCTTGAAGAGGAAAGGGTGATGTAGCAAAGTAGCATAAGTATTTCCCTCAGTTTTAAGAACCAAGGTATCAATCCAGTAGGAGATTACACGCAAGTCGCCTAGTACCTGCACAAACAATCAAGAACCTTGCAACCAACGCGATAAAGGGGTTGTCAATCCCTTCACGGCCACTTGCAAAAGTGAGATCTGATAAAGATAATAAGATAAATATTTTTGGTATTTTTGTTGTATAAATTGAAAAGTAGTAAATGAGATGTGATAATAAAAAGATATGCAATATAATAAGGAAGAGACCTGGGGCCATAGGTTTCACTATTGGCTTCTCTCATGATAGCAAGTATTATAGTGGGTGAACAAATTAATGTCGAGCAATTGATAGAAAAGCACATAGTTATGAGAATATCTAGGCAATGATTATGAAATATAGGCATCACGTCCGTGTTAAGTAGACCGAAATGATTCTGCATCTACTACTATTACTCCACACATCGACCGCTATCTAGCATGCATCTAGAGTATTAAGTTCATAAGAACGGGGTAATGATTTAAGCAAGATGACATGATGTAGAGGGATAAACTCAAGCAATATGATATAAACCCCATATTTTTATCCTCGATGGAAACAATACAATACGTGCCTTGCCGCCCCTACTGTCACTGGGAAAGGACACCGCAAGATTGAACCCAAAGCTAAGTACTTCTCCCATTGCAAGAAAGATCAATCTAGTACGCCAAACTAAACCAATAATTCGAAGAGACTTGTAAACATATCAAATCATGCATATAAGAATTCAGAGAAGAACCAAATATTGTTCATAGATAAACTTGATCGTAAATCCACAATTCATCAGATCTCGGCAAACACACCAGAAAAGGATATTACATCAAATAGATCTCCAAGAACATCGAGGAGAACCTTGTATTGAGAACCAAAGAGAGAGAAGAAGCCATCTAGCTAATAACTATGGACCTGAAGGTCTATGGTAAACTACTCACACATCATTGGAGAGGCTGTGGTGTTGATGTAGAAGCCCTCCATGATTGATTCCCCCTCTGGCAGATCACCGGAAAAGGCCCCTGATGGGATCTCACGGGTACATAAGGTTGCGGCGGTGGAAAAGTGGTTTCGTGGCTCTCCTGGATGTTTTTAGGGTATAAGAGTATATATAGGCGAAAGAAGTACATCGGTGGAGCTACGAGGGGCCCATGAGGATGGGGGCGCGCCTACCCCCCTGGGGGCGCCCTCCTCCCTCGTGGCCGCCTCGTTGTGTATCTGACTTCCACTCCAAGTCTCCTGGATTGCGTTTGTTCCAAGAAAGATCCTCATGAAGGTTTTGTTCCATCTGGATTCCGTTTGATATTCCATCTCTGTGGAACACTGAAATAGGCAAAAAAACAGAAACTCGCACCGGGCCTCTGGTTAATAGGTTAGTCCCACAAATAATATAAAAGTGCATATTAAAGCCCATTAAACATCCAAAATAGATAATATAATAGCATGCAACAATCAAAAATTATAGATACATTGGAGACGTATCAGAGGGCGAGGCGCTACCATCACCGGCAGGCTGGTGAGGTACCTCTTGAGGTCTTGGAAGGCCACATTAGCCTCTGGAGTCCACTCGAACGGGCCCTTCTTTTTTATTAGCTTGAAGAATGGGATGGCGCGCTCGCCTAGCATGGAGATGAAGCGCCCCAGCGAGGTTACGCAGCCTGCCAGCTTCTGCATCTCTTTGAGGGTTTGTGGCGGGCTCATCCACTCTATCGCCTTGATCTTCTCCTGGTTGGCCTCGATCCCTCTGTGCGACACCAAGAAACCTAGCAGCTTGCCGGACGGGACGCCAAACACGCACTTCTCTAGGTTGAGCCACAAGTTCACCTTGCGCAGGCTGGCAAATGTTTCTTCCAGATCTTCGACGAGAGTTCTCACCTCCCGATATTTGACCACTCTGTCGTCGATGTAGGCCTCAGCGTTTCTCCCGAGCTGCTGGTCCAAGGTGATGGGCATCAATCGCTGGAAGGTCGCGCCGACATTGCACAGCCCGAACGGCATGCAGGCGTAGCAGTACACTCCGCATGGGGTCAGGAAAGCCGTATTCTTGACGTCCTGCACCACCATATTGATTTGGTGATAGCCAAAGAAGGCATCTAGGAAGCATAGAAAATCGCACTCGGCAGTGGAGTCGATGATCTGGTCGATGCGCGGAAGAGGGAAGGGGTCATGAGGGCAATGTTTACTGAGGCTCGTGAAATCGACGCACATGCACTCCTTCCCGCCCTTCTTGGGGCCGATAACAGGGTTCGCAAGCCATCCGGATGCCGCACCTCCCGAATAACGCCAGCCTCCTGCAGCTTGCGGGTCTCCTGAACGATGAACGATTGCTTCTATGGAGCTCGCCGCCATGTCTTCTGCTTTACGGGGCGCGCATTGGGGCACACCACAAGTGGTGCTTGATCACTCCGTGCGGAACGCCGACCAGGTCCGTCATGTCCCAAGCAAACACATCCTTGTTCGTATGGAGGAAGCCGACCAGTGCCTCTTCCTGGTCCCGATGGAAGCTAGCGCCAATGGTGAAGCTGGCGCCTGATCCCCCGCCGTCGTCGACCGGCACCTGCTTCATCTCGGCCCGATCTTGAGAGAACATTGGTTCTTCTTTGCCGGCGCCGCCTTCGGGATCTCCAGGGTGCCTCCCGCGCCTGGCCGCGTGGCCGCCGCGGCCTTGAAAACGAGCTTGAGGGCATGAGCGCATCCTTGGTGTCCCCCGCTGTGGTGAGGACACCACTGCTTCTCCGCATCTTCATGATGTTGTAGCCGGGGTGAGTCACCGCCGTGAACTTGGCGAGGGCCGGATATTCGATAATGGCATTCTACAGGAGGCCAATGCGGGCGATGTCGAAGTTGATGAGCTCGGTGCGGTAGTTGTCATGCGTGCCAAAGGTGACCGGAAGGAGGATCTACCCAGAGGGCAGGTGGAACCATCGATGACCCCCAAGAAGGGCTTGGTGGGGAGGAGCCGGTCGAAGGGCACGTGAAGTAGGCCGAAGGCCTCCACAGAGAGGACGTTAAGGCCTGTGCCACCGTCGATGAGGGTCCTGGTGACCGCTGCATTGCAGATGGTGGGGGTGCAAAGCATGGGAAGCGCGCCGGCGCCGACCGTGGTCTTGGGGTGGTCGCTAGCATCGAAGATGAGGTTGGCCTTGGGTGCTGCCCAGCCCGGAGGGGCCCCTCGCTGCGACTGGGCGGCCCCAGCTAGCGAAAGAACTTCTTGACATGGCGGTCTGAGGCTGGCACCTATGACCCACCGAGGATGGCTGCAACGGCGTGGGGCGCTAGCGCCGCGAAGTGCACGATGAATAGGTCACGCAACTCTTCCCAAGAGGCCACCAAGGACTCCAGCAGGTTGAGGACCCAGGCGCAAGGCACACCTGTAAGAGCCATAGGGAGCTGAGGGAGTCCTAGATTAGGGGGTGTCCGGATAGCCAGACTATACCTTCGGCCGGACTCCTGGACTATGAAGATACAAGATTGAAGACTTCGTCCCGTGTCCGGAAGGGACTTTCCTTGGTGTGGAAGGCAAGCTTGGCGATACGGATATGTAGATCTCCTACCATTGTAACCGACTCTGTGTAACCCTAGCACTCTCCGGTGTCTATATAAACCGGAGGGTTTTAGTCCATAGGACACAATAACATACAATCATACCATAGGCTAGCTTCTAGGGTTTAGCCTCCTTGATCTCGTGGTAGATCTACTCTTGTACTACCCATATCATCAATATTAATCAAGCAGGACGTAGGGTTTTACCTCCATCAAGAGGGCCCGAACCTGGGTAAAACATCGTGTCCCATGCCTCCTGTTACCATCCGCCTAGACGCACAGTTCGGGACCCCCTGGTTTTGACACCGACATTGGTACTTTCATTGAGAGTTCCTCTATGTTGTCACTTTTAGGCCCGATGGCTTCTCCGATCATCAACAGCGATGCGATCCAGGGTGAGACTTTTCTCCCCGGACAGATCTTCGTATTCGGCGGCTTTGCACTGTAGGCCAATTCGCTTGGTCATCTGGAGCAGATCGAAAGCTACACCCCTGGCCATCAGGTCGGATTTGGAAGTTTGAGCTACACGGCCGACCTCCGCGGAGACTTGATCTTCGACGGATTCGAGCCACAGCCGAGCGCGCCGCACTGTCACGATGGGCATGATCTAGCTCTGCCGCCGAACAGTGCCCTGGAGGCCGCACCCGCATCAGCTCCGACCCTTAATTCGGGGCCAACTGCGCCAATCGAGGATGGGTGGTCGGACACCGCCTCGGGGGCTGCAATCTCTACGGCGATCGAGCCGAACACCAGCCCTATTCTCTGCGAAGCACGTGACTCCAAGGAGCCGGACTCCTCTCCTGACTCCGAGCCCTCCGCGCCCCTACCGATCGAACCCGATTGGGCGCCGATCATGGAGTTCACCGCCGCGGACATCTTTCAACACTCGCCCTTCGGCAACATTCTGAATTCACTCAGGTCTCTCTCTTTGTCAGGAGAGTCCTGGCCAGACTATGACCGGCAGGATTGGGATGTGGACGACGAAGAAATTCAATGCCCACCCACCACCCACTTCGTAGCCACTGTCGATAATTTAACCGACGTGCTCGACTTCGTCTCCGAAGATATCGATGGTATGGACGACGATGTAGGAGATGAACATGAACCAACGCCTATAAGGCACTGGATAGCCACCTCATCTCATGATGTAACAATGGTGGATACACCCAAAGGAAGCAACAACGAGGAACACATGGATGCAACGAGGGATCGGTCACTCGAAAAGCAATCAAAGCGGCGACATAAGCGCCGCTCCAAGCCCCGCCTCGACAGAGACATCAGCCATACAGACCCAGCCATAGAGCAGGACGAGCCGGCGGACGACGAACATGCCTTCGAGCAACCGTCCAAACAGGGCAACTTGGATAAACAAACCGAACACCCCGTCCCCGGTGAAAACAACAGTCCGGACGACCGTACGCCGGATAGGCTCATGGAGCAGAAGAACCTCCACAAAAGGCTCGTCGCCACTGCGCGTAGCCTGAAAAAGCAGAAGCGGAAGCTCAAAACTGCGTAAGATGCACTCAGAATCAGATGGAGCAAAGTACGCAACACCGCACACAAATATGGCGGCAGTCGCCGCACAAAAAGCTATCCAAAGCGAAAGCTACTGCCTGAATTTGACGAGGAGGCCTTAGAGCCCCCGCGGTCAAAAAATAGGAAAGCCACCCGGTCGGAGAGACGACCGCATGGCCAGCATGGAGCGGCAAGCAGCGCCGCACACAAGCCGGCACGCGATCCACCAAAGGATCCACATCAAAAAGATGGCCCAGCCAGATCTATCTACGGGCCAAGAAAGCAAGCTCTAGTAAGCAATGCAACACAACAAATATCCGAACATCACGGCACACCCAAATACAGGGGTGCCGCACACCCCCTATGTTTCACCGATGAGGTGCTGGACCATGAATTTCCAGCGGGATTCAAGCCCCTAAACTTAGAGACGTACGACGGAACAACAGACTCTGGGGTCTGGATCGAGGATTATATCCTCCACATACACATGGCCAGAGGAGATGACCTCCACGCCATAAAATACTTACCCCTCAAGCTTAAAGGGCCAGCGGGACATTGGCTCAAAAGCCTTCCCGAAAACACCATTGGAAGTTGGGAAGAGCTTGAGGATGCTTTCCGGGCAAATTTTCAAGGGACCTATGTCCGCCCTCCGGATGCAGACAATCTCAGTCACATAACTCAACAGCCCGGAGAGTCAACCCGGAAATTCTGGAACAGATTTCTTACTAAAAAGAATCAGATAGTCGACTGTCTGGACGCCGAAGCCCTAGCAGCTTTTAAGCATAACGTTCGAGACGAATGGCTCGCCAGACACCTCGGCCAAGAAAAGCCAAGAACAATGGCCGCATTAACAAGCCTCATGACCCGCTTTTGCGCAGGAGAGGACAGCTGGTTGGCAAGATGTAGCACTAGTGACTCAAGTACATCCGAAGTTAGGGATGGAAACGGAAAACCCCGATGCAGCAAGGACCAGCGCCGGAATAAGGGAAACAGCCCAAAGAGCACGGCGGTCAATGCCGGATTCAAAAGCTCGCGGCAGAATCAGAGAAAGCCGCCCCTCAAGGATAACAGGGACGAGCTATCCAACTTAAACAAAATCTTGGACAAGATATGTCAAATACACAGTACTCCCGGGAAGCCTGTGAACCATACCCACAGAGATTGTTGCGTTTTCAAGCAATCCGGAAAACTCAACGCCGAACACAAGGGGCTCGACACACCAAGTGAGGACGACGACGAACCCCACAAGTAGAGCACCAGGAAACAAAAGGATTTCCCACAAGAAGTCAAAACAGTAAACTTACTTCACGTGACGAACAGAATGGCGCCAACAGAGATACGCGCCATACGGCCTATCCCAAAGGAGTCTCGCCAATGGTTGTTAAAACTGATCACCTTCGACCATTAGGATTACTCTAGAAGTATCCGAAACGCAGGCTGGACTACCTTGGTATTAGATCCAATAATCGGCGGACTCCACTTTACAAATGTCCTGATGGACGGCGGCAGTGGTCTAAACCTGTTATACCAGGACACAATCCGCAACATGGGGATAGACCCAACAAAAATTTGCCATAGCAAAACCTCCTTTCAAGGGGTAACGCGAGGCCCGGATGCCCGTTGCATGGGTTCTCTCCGGCTAGAAGTTATGTTCGGCTCCCCCGATAACTTCCGTCACGAACAGCTAACTCTCCACATCACCCCATTCTCAAGTAGCTATCAAGCACTGCTGGGACGCGAAGCTTTCGCCCGATTTAACGCAATACCGCATTATTCATCTCTTACGCTTAAGATGCCCGGTCCACGAGGCATCATCTCATTAAAGGGAAAAATTGAGTGTTCCTCACGCGCGGACGACAGTGCGGCTGCCTAATAAAGCGGCTTTACCAGCCAAAGCACCTAAACAAGTCGTTAAGACCACGGACACGGCTAGATGAGTCCGGCATAAACATACAATTGATAAAGGCTTAATAGCCATATACCCCTGTACTAGGGGCTCCACGCATATAAAACAAGAGACAATAAAGCTCAATTTTACCCATTTCGATTTATACTTTGTTTATTTAGTATAACTTATGTTCGGCACGATCTTTCTTCAACTAAGTTCCTCTCTTTTACAGATGAACACCGTGCTACGCCCGTCCAGGATACGGCACAATGGAGACACATGCGCAGACGTGCAGCAGCGACCCGTTCCAAGGATTCTTTTCAGATTAAGACCCTGCGTAAACCTTTTTTACTGTCTCTTGTTGATACACATCCCCTGGTTTCTTGGTATTACCAAGGAGGAGGCTGGCGTTTTGGCATGTGGCCACGTTAGAGTTTTGCGCGTACCTGGACACTAGGGGCTTATTACTAAGGGCGTTATCCCGCCCGCCCTCATAAAGACCAAATACCTTAGGGAGTGTTCGGCGTCGCGAGTTTGGCCTTATATGCATCAGCTCCGAATCATGTCTTTGGTCAAATGTTGGGTTTGCCTGGCTCCTGTGTTTTGCTACCTTACGTTCCGCTCTATCGGCTAAGGCGGCACCAGGAGAACTACTGCGATTGTGCCCCGGTTCGGCCAGGCGAGCACCTCAGTAGAGAAAGCCGAAAACTAACTGTCATGATATAGCGTGAGACTGGTCAACCACTCGATGACTTACCGGAATCTTTAGGATTCCTCCGCATTAACGAAGGGCCGCTTCCCGGCCAGGCACATACGCGCCCCGAGTTCGGGCGAGCGCAGGCGCCACAAGGGGCTATATAAGTAGCCTCACTGTCAAACTCCTATGGCTAAGTGAAAGTGATAAAGCATCATAGTCCGATGGCCTAGTTCGCTGCGCTATCACCTCCTTTGTAGGACCAAGACGTTGGATCAAGTGTGAGAATGCGCCTTCTGCGAACACCCCCGCATTATGTGCGTGGGGGCTGAAGCCGACGACTGCCATCTTTCAGATTATATATACATATATGTTAAACGGCCGCACAGGAGGTATTATAATACTTGCAGGCACAAGTATAAAAAGCTTCTACAATTTATCAAAATATTGTTTTCAATAATATATGCTACTCGAATATAGTATCCTTCGAGCACTGCGTCTCTATTAAATGAGCGCCTTGTAGAACTTCCTGAAAATAGTGCTTGGCAGGTACTCGACTTCCATCCGAGTCTGGGGATGCAACAGCGGTGGCCTCCATTTCCGCCCAGTATGTCTTGACACGGGCAAGAGCCATCCACGCACCCTCTATGCACCCTGACCTCTTCATCGCATTGATATGCGGCGCCGCACCAAGGAACTGCTGCACCAAGTTGAAATAACTTTTCGACTCTGGCCTCTCTGGCCACAGATGACTCATGACATACTTCATGGCGAGTCCGGACAACCTATTTAGCTCGGCCCATTCGGCCAAACGATCGGCTAATGACAGTGGATGCTCTGGATTGTGGAACTGCGACCAAAAGAGCTTTTCCACTTCGCGATCTTCTTGATCTCGGAAGTGTTCGGCCGCATCTGCGGCACTCGCTGCCAAATCCAGATAGGTGTCCGGCGTACTCGACATCCGGTTTAACGGAGCATGTTTAGGATCATAGAACTTCATCCGCAGCATAAAGGGCTTTCCAGCCGTGATCTCTCCGGCCGGACGCAGCTCCTCCTTCATAGCTCTCATCGCAGAGCGAGCATCATTGGCATCGGCAACGGCCTTCTCTAGGTCGGTCTGTTCCGCCTGATCTTCTTTTTCAAGAAGCTTGCAATGGTCAGCAGCGCTCTTCAGCTTCACAGCCATCTCGGCCATTTCCTTCTTGCTTCGGCAGTGAGTAGCCTGTTCGGCTTTCAGCTCTTTAATTGCCTTTCTGGCAGCCGCATCACTTTTTTTGGCTTGCTCCTTGGCTCGGGCAAGTTCTGCCTGAAGATTCTCCATGGTAGCAGCACCATCTGCATCAAGCACACACATTGTAAGATACTGGCATAAAGCTCCTCTTACCAGGTGCCGCCGGAGTAATTACATACCTTGTGCCTTGTCAAGCCGCTTGTTGACAAGCGCGATGTCGGCATCTGCCACGTCTAGTTGCCGCTTTAGCTCGGCAAATTGAAGTGTCCAGCTGGCCACCTGACACTTCACCACCTACGTATGAAGGCGGCATATTAGACCTGGGTTTATGATCCTCTGCGTGCCTTCACTTTTGACAACGCACAGAGTCTCAGGGGCTACTATCTACACAGGGTGCATCTTATTTATGCGCAACTGTCCAAAAAGGGTACATTATTTCACGTACCTCAAAACCTATCAGTAAACTCCTGACGGCCTCGTGCAATCCACTCTCCACGGATGGAATCCTCTCAATCACCGTACCCATCAATGCACGGTGCTCCTCTGAGATAGATGCTCGCCCTAGTAGATCCTTCAGCTCCTCCGACCGTGCACCAGACGGTGCCGGACTCATCCGATGGCCCTTTTTGAAGGTCGAACGTGGAGGGCTTTGGGGGGCCATATGACTACCTTCCGGCCCTACCGGATTCAGAGAAAACCCCCGCGACGATACCTTAGGGTCACCCGCCTCGCAAGGCGGTATGGCAGGGGGAGGCGTTCCGCTCTCCATCATCTCCGGAAGAAGATCCCCCGAAGACGAGCTCTGCTGAGAAGGGCTAAGGTCCGAGCTACAAGGTAAATTTTCGATTACTTTTCTGAGATATAAAGCAAGGATTTCTCTCATTTCCTAAAAATAAAACTCCTCTATACTTACGGCTCGGTGGAGGGCTGATCCCCTTGAGGCATAATTTGGCCGAAGTATCCCCCAGCACAGGACCCTCTGGCGAAGATTTCTTCCCCCGCTTTGAGGCCATTGTCTCCAGGTCTTCAGAGGCGGTCCTCTTCTTCCCCTGAGGAGAGGAATTTTTGATTCCTCCCTTCCAAACAGCCTCCTTCGAGGAGGCCATAGCTTCCTTGTCCCCTCCCTCGCTTTCCTGCGAAGGCACAACCTCCAACATCCTGACTAGCACGGGATCCGACGTGATCTCGGGGAGGGGGGCGGACACCTGATTAGCTTTGCTTTCGCAGTCCACTCATTTTTGAAGGACAACTCTTTTAGGGGCAATTTTATGATAAATATACGGATAGCAAGTCCGGTCACAAGGCTACTTACTTGAGTATCCGGGCGATTGCAGCTCAAGCCTGCGTCCTCGGTCAAGTCCGGACACATTGCTTGTGATCTGAAGAACAATTTGTACATCTCCACGAGCGTTGCGCCCATGAAATGCTGGAGAGCTCGTGGTCCCTCCGGATTGAACTCCCACAGGCGAAGGGGGCGACGTTTGCCGGGCAAGGCTCGACGGATCAACATGACCTGCGTCACCACGACCAGGCTAATGTCTCTTTCTAAGAGATCTCGAATGCGGCCCTGCAACAAGGGCACGTCCTTCGATGGCCCCCGGTCCAGTCCTTTATTGACCCATGACACTAGCTATGGTGGGGGACCCGAGCGAAAGACAGGTGGTGCCACCCACTTGGTGCTCCTGGGAGCAGTGATGTAAAACCACTCTCGTTGCCATAAGCTGGACTCCTCTTGAAAAGAGCCCTCGGGCCATGGAGCCCCAGCATTCTTGCTTATAAAAGCACCTCCGCACTCCGCGTGCCGTCCCTCGATCATCTTCGGCTCTACTTTGAAGGTCTTGAGCCATAGTCCGAAGTGAGGAGTAATACGAAGGAAGGCTTCACACACGACGATGAATGAGGAAATATGGAGGATGGACTCCGGAGCTAAGTCGTGAAATTCCAGCCCATAATAAAACATGAGCCCCCTCACAAAGGGATCCGTCGGGAAGCCTAGCCCCCGAAGGAAGTGAGACATGAACACCACACTCTCACCAGGCTTGGGAGTGGGAATGACCTGCACTTGAGCAGGAAGCCTATGCCAGATTTCGCCGGTCAAGAACCTGGCATCTCTCAACTTCAGCACGTCCTCCTCCATGCATCCATCGCCTCGAAGGTCGGAACCGGACATTGTCGAAGGTCCGAAGCGCCTGAAATCTGGAGCCTTGGGTGTTGGAACTCGAGGCGAAGGGCGAACTCGTTTGAGATTGAAAGAAAGGAGTAAGGCCTTGGTCTCTTTATAAGAGGTTGAATACCAAGGGCCCTCCCCGTGACCGTTTGGGACTCGCCTTTGATCGAGAAAACATACCAAGGGGTACGATTGGGTTGCCCACGCCCGTATTGATGAGAATCTTGGAATAAGGGGACACAATCTCTGCTTTGACAAGACGTGCCAAGGAAACCGCCTCGCTAAACACGCTGAGGTGGGACAGTAAAACGATTCGAATAAAGACTTGGCCGTGGTGTGATGTCACGCTACGGAATACATCAGCAGATTAGATTTGTGTAAATATTATTCTCTCTATGGAAATATGTGGAAACTTATTTTGCAGAGCCGGACACTACCTTTGTGTTCAAAATCTTCTATGAAGTACTTGGAGGAGGAACCCGCCTTGCAATGCCGAAGACAATCTGCGCACCGGACTCATCGTCATTGAAGCCTGGTTTAGGGGCTACTAAGGGAGTTCTGGATTAGGGAGTGTCCGGATAGCCGGACTATACCTTCAGCCGGACTCCTGGACTATGAAGATACAAGATTGAAGACTTCGTCCCGTGTCCGGAAGGGACTTTCCTTGGCGTGGAAGGCAAGCTTGGCGATACGGATATGTAGATCTCCTACCATTGTAACTGACTCTGTGTAACCATAGCCCTCTTCGGTGTCTATATAAACCGGAGTGTTTTAGTCTGTAGGACAAAGAACAATCATACCATAGGCTAGCTTCTAGGGTTTAGCCTCCTTGATCTCGTGGTAGATCTACTCTTGTACTACCCATATCATCAATATTAATCAAGCAGGACGTAGGGTTTTTACCTCCATCAAGAGGGCCCAAACCTGGGTAAAACATCATGTCCCCTGCCTCCTGTTACCATCCGCCTAGACGCACAGTTTGGGACCCCGTACCCGAGATTCGCCGGTTTTGACACCGACAGGAGCCAATTCGCCATGACCTTGTCATCATTGCAGGCCGCCCAGATGGCCTCCAGATACACTTGGAGGAACTCTGCAAGGTCCGCCGCACCATCATATCGCGGTGGCAACTCCGGCCTGAACTTCTGCGGCCATTGCACCCGTTGCAAGGTGGGGCAGAAAGCCTGGCAGCCCCACAATGCCTCCAAACGCGCCCAGCGGCCCGGCGAGTAGGCGGCGCCTGCCATGGGAACCAAGTGGCGAGGCGGAGCATGGCTAATGAGGAGGCAAACCTTCGACACTCCCCTACCTAGCGCGCCAAATGTTGGATTCAGGGCTCTGCAGACCCAAGAAAGGTTCAAAATCTGGGGCGTGTGCGAAGAACTCAACCTTTCCAGGCACCAATTCGTCGTTCTCACGACCTAGCTCGATGAACAAGAAAGGAAAGGGACACGACAGTTTTCCCAGGTTCGGGACTCCTGCTTTGGGGTGGACTAGCCTCGCGAGGGGCTGGGGACGAACTGGTACAGAGGAAGAATTACCACAGGAGGTAGTGTTGTTTTGTGGGTGTGAGCTAAGGATTCGATCCCCTCTTATGGTGGTGGCCAAGCTATATTTATAGTGGCCTTGGTCCTCTTCCTCCAAACGAAGGTGAAGGGATCCCACAATGGCCAATTTTGAAGGGGGACAAGTAGTACATCCTATCCTGACAAAAGGTAGTCTTCGCCTACAAAGCTTCTGCTCGTGACACTGCGGTGGGCTCGGTGATGACATATTTCCTGGCGGTCTTGGTCTTGTTGCACAAGAATGTAAACCTTGGCCGATTCCTCGGGACCCTACGCCTGCGCTTGCCTCCTTAGCACCAAAGAGGAAACCTGGTCCTCTGCGCCCGCTGGCGCCCTCCTGGCCTTGGTCGTCATGGCTTGCGTCACCCAAACCTCATGAGATCGGTGCCTGCATAGGAATCTCCGCTCCTTAGGAGCCAGCCTAGGGAGGCCGCTCCCTCTGGAGGTCTTGGTGTTGTCTACCTCGCGAGGGTCTTGTCTTGCCACTGCTGAAGGTGGGCCGTACCAGGCCGTCGATGGAGCCACACCATGGATCATAGACAAGCAAGTTTGGGTACCCTAGTTCCCAGAACACCGAGAGTTCTCAAATCCATAATAGTATTCAATCTGATAATAGTGAAACCTCAAAGGTAAAACTCAATTCATCACAAGAAGGTAGAGGGGAGAAAAACCATATGATCCAACTATAATAATAAAGTCGCGCTACATCAAGACCGTGCCAGATCAAGAACACGAGAGAGAGAGAGAGAGAGAGAGATCAAACACATAGCTACTGGTACATACCCTCAGCCTCGAGGGTGAACTAATCTCTCCTCGTCATGTAGACCGCTGGGATGATGAATATGGCCACCAGTGATGGTTTCCCCCTCTGGTAGGGTGCCAAAACGGGCTCCTGATTGATTTTTCATGGCTACAGAGGCTTGCATCAGCGAAACTCCCAATCTAGGTTTCTTTTGGGGGGTTTCTTGATTTGTAGGAATTTTTGGCATTGGTTTCACGTCAGGGGGTCCATGAGTCAGTGACAAGGCAGGGGGCACGCCCTAGGGGGGTGGGCACGCCCTCCACCCTTGTCGTTGACTCAGGACTATTCTGGCCCAACCCTTGTGCTCTGGGGGATTCTTCTGATCCATAAAAAATCACCGTAAATTTCTAGCTCGTTTGGACTCCATTTGATATTCCTTTTCTACAAAACTCAAAAACAAGGAAAAAACTGAAACTGGCACTGGGCTCTATGTTAATAGGTTAGTCCCAAAAATAATATAAAATAGCATATAAAACATCCAAGATGGATAATATAATAGCATGGAACAATAAAAAATCATAGATACGTTGGAGATGTATGAAGCATCCCCAAGCTTAATTCCTCCTCGTCCTCGAGTAGGTAAATGATAAAAACAAAATTTTTGATGTGGAATGCCACCTAACATATTTATCAATGTAATCTTCTCTATTGTGGCAAGAATATTCAGATCCTTAAGATTCAAGACAAAAGTTTAATATTGACGTAAAAACAATAATACTTCAAGCATACTAATAAGGCAATCATGTCTTCTCAAAATAACATGGCCAAAGAAAGTTATCCCTACAAAATCATATAGTCTGGCTATGCTCCATCATCATCACATAAATATTCAAATCATGCACAACCCCAATGAAAAGCCATGCAATTGTTTCATACTTTTGATGTTCTCAAACCTTTTCAACTTTCACGCAATACATGAGCGTGAGCCATGGACATAGCACTATAGGTGGAATAGAATATGGTGGTTGTGGAGAAGATAAAAAGAAGGAGATAGTCTCACATCAACTAGGCGTATCAACGGGCTATGGAGATGCCCATCAATAGATATCAATGTGAGTGAGTATGGATTGCCATGCAACGGATGCACTAGAGCTATATGTTTATGAAAGCTGAAAAGAAAATTAAGTGGGTGTGCATCCAACTTGCTTGCTCATGAAGACCTAGGGCAATTTGAGGAAGCCCATCGTTGGAATATACAATCCAAGTTCTATAATGAAAAATTCCCACTAGTATTTGAAAGCGACAATATAGGAGACTCTCTATCACGAAGATCATGGTGCTACTTTGAAGCACAAGTGTGTAAAAAGGATAGTAACATTGCCCCTTCTCTCTTTTCTCTCATTTTTTTGAAATGGCTTTTTTGGACTCTTTTTTTCATCTGTAGGATCATCTCAACTTGTGGGGGAATCATAGTCTCCATCATCCTTTCCTCACATGGGACAATGCTCTTATAATGAAGATCATCATACTTTTATTTACTTACAACTCGATACCTAGAACAAAAGATATGACTCTATGTGAATGGCTCCGGTGGTGTACCAGCATGTGCAATGACTCAAGAGTGACATGTATAAAAATTATGATGGTGGCTTTGCCACAAATACTATGTCACCTACATGATCATGCGAAGCAATATGACAATGATGAAGCATGTCATAATAAACAGAACGGTCGAAGTTGCATGGCAATATATCTTGGAATGGCTATGGTAATTCCATAATAGGTAGGTATGGTGGGTGTTTTGAGGAAGGTATATGGTGGGTGTATGATACCAGCGAAAGTTGCACGGTACTAGAGAGGCTAGCAATGGTGGAAGGGTGAGAGTGCGTATAATCCATGGACTCAACATTAGTCATAGAACTCACATACTTATTGCAAAAATCTATTAGTCATTGAAACAAAGTACTATGTGCACGCTCCTAGGGGGATAGATTGGTGGGAAAATACCATCGCTCGTCCCCAACCGCCACTCGTAAGGAAGACAATCAATAAAGAAATCATGCTCCAACTTCGTGACATAACGGTTCACCATATGTGCATGCTATGGGAATCACAAACTTTAACACTCGTATTTCTACAATCCACAATTACTCACTAGCATGACTCTAATATCTCCATCCTCATATCTCAAAACAATCATAAGGAATCAAACTTCTCATAGTATTCAATGCACTTTATATGAAAGTTTTTATTATATCTCTCTTGGATGCCTATCATATTAGGACTAAATTCATAACCAAAGAAAATTACCATGCTGTTTAAGACTCTCAAAATAATATAACTGAAGCATGAGAGTTCATCAATTTCTTCAAAATAAAACCACCTCCATGCTCTAGAAAGATATAAGTGAAGCACAATGAGTAGTCGAATAATTATGTGACTATGTCAAGACTATCTAACATTTAAGAATTTCATATATTAATATTTTATTCAAACAACAAGAAAAAAAATTACATTTCAAGGATAGCACATATCAGGTGAAGAAGCAAAAACTTAGGCTCAACCAAGGCTAACCGATGATTGTTGATGAAGAAAGGTGGGATGCCAACCGGGGCATCCCCAAGCTTAGATGCTTGAGACTTCTTGAAAAATTAATTAGGTATGCCTTGGGCATCCCCAAGCTTGAGCTCTTGTGTCTCCTTAAATCCTCTCATATCATAGTTTCCCGAAATCTTAAAAACTTCATGCACACAAAACTCAAAAAGAACTCGTGAGATAAGTTAGTATAAATCAACACAAAACCTTATCATTCTCTACTGTAGAAAAATAGTAAAGTTATAATTTAACATTGCATACTAAATGCCTCTGAATATTTAATACTCCCATCCTCAAATAGAATCATTAAAGAAGCAAACATATGCAAACATAACATCAATATGTCTAAACCAACAGTCCGTAAAGAATGAAAGAGGAATCATACTTCCCTAACAACAAAAATTCTGAAAAATTACCACACTGTAGAAATTTTGTTTTTAATCATTGTGTAAAAATTTCAAGATTTTATCATGTTTTGACTATTCACAAATATTCAGACAATGATAGAAAATTTTCTATTTTCAAAACAACAACATATAGACTTGCAAAATAAACATGGTAAAGGCTACACTTGACCTTTTTATTGAACTAAAAGATGCAAAACATTATTCTAAATATAAGCAAGCAAATCATAATAAAAGAAAATGATGCTCCAAGAAAAACAAATATCATGTGGTGAATTAAAATATAGCCTCATGTAAATTTACCGATGGATTGAAGACGAAAGAGGGGATGCCATCTGGGGCATCCCCAATCTTAGTTGCTTGGGTATTCCTTGAATATTACCTTAGGGTGCCTTGGGCATCCCCATGCTTAGGCTCTTACCACTACTCCTTATTCCGCAGTCCATCAAATCTTTACCAAAAACTTGAAAACTTCACAACACAAAACTCAAAAGAAAACTTGCAAGCTTCGTTAGTATAATAAAACAAATCATTCAGTTTGGTACTGTCAAAACAAGATTCCTAATTTTTCTCACATGATGCCTACTGTAAACTATCATTTGTACAATTTATATTAAGCAATATAAGCCATAGAAACTGGAAAACAAGCAAACTATGCATCGAAAACAGAATATGTCAAAAACAGAACAGCTCGTGAAGATCTGAATTGAAATCATACTTCTGCTACTCCAAATATTCTGAAAAATTAGGATAACCTGGGAAATTTGTATATAAATCTTGTTCAAAAAGAATCGGGATTTTATCTGCTTCTTTAGAAAATGAAAATTCTTTTACCATGCGCAAAAGTTTCTGTTTTCAGCAAGATCAAAGCAACTATCACCATAGACCGTGCCAAAGGTCTTACTTGGGACTTTATTGAAAGAAAAGCTATAAAACATGATTACTACAGTATCTTAATCATGTGAACACACAAAAATAGTAGGGCGTATATATTGGATTGTTTCCCAACAAGCGCTTTTCTTTAATGCCTTTTTAGCTAGGCATGAAGAGTTGGATGATGCCCACATAAAAGATAGAATTGAAACACAAAGAGATCATCATGAAGCATATGAATAGAACATTTAAGCCTAATACAATTCCTATGCACAGGAATTTTGTGAGCAAAAAACTTATGGGAACAATAATCAACTTGCATAGGAAGGTAAAACAAGTGCAACTTCAAAAATTTCAACACATAGAGAGGAAACTTGATATTATTGCAATATGTAAGAGCACATGTTCCTCTCTCATAATAATTTTCAGTCGCATCATGATTCAATTCAAAAATATAACTATCACATAAAGTATTATTTTCATGATCCACAAGCATAGAAATTTTATTACTCTCCACATAAGCAAATTTATTCTCATGAATAGGAGTGGGAGCAAACTCAACAAAATAACTATCATGTGAGGCATAATACAATTGAAAATTAAAGTCATGATGACAAGTTTCATGGTTATAATTATTATTTAGCATACATGTCATCACAATAATCATAATAAATAGGAGGCATTCTTTCATCATAATAAATTTGCTCATCAAAACTTGGGGGACCAAAAGTATCATCTTCATCAAACATAGCATCCCCAAGCTTGTGGCTTTGCATATCATTAGCATCATGGATATTCAAAGAATTCGTACTAACAACATTGCAATCATGCTCAGCATTCAAAGATTTAGTACCAAACAATTTATAGACTTCTTCTTCTAACACTTGAGCACAATTTTCCTTTCCATCATTTTCACGAAAGACATTAAAAAGATGAAGCATGTGAGGCAACCTCAATTCCATTTCTTTGTAGTTTTATTTTATAGAATAAACTAGTGATAAAAAAGAAATTAAAAGATTCAATTGCATGATCTAAAGATATACCTTCAAGCACTCACCTCCCCGGCAACGGCGCCAGAAAAGAGCTTGATGTCTAGTACGCAACTTTATCCTTCTAGACGTTGTTGGGCCTCCAAGTGCAAAGTTTTATAGAGAAAATTTCCCTCAAGTGGATGACCTAAGGTTTATCAATCCGTGGGAGGTGTAGGATGAATATTGTCCCTCTCAAACAACCCTGCAACCAAATAACAAAGAGTCTCTTGTGTCCCCAACACACCCAATACAATGGTAAATTGGATAGTTGCACTAGTTCGGTGAAGAGATGGTGATACAAGTGCAATATGGACGGTAGTTATAGGTTTTCGTAATCTGAAAATATGAAAACATCAAGGGAACTAGTAATGAAACAAAGCGAAAATGGTATCGCAATGCTTGAAAACAAGGCCTAGGGTTCATACTTTCACTAGTGTAAGTTCTCTCAACAATGTTAACATAATTAAATCATATGCCAATCCCTCAACATGTGACAGAAGTCACTCCAAAGTTCCTATCACGAAGAACATAAGATGAAATTGCTTGTAGGGTACGAAACAACCTCAAAGTTATTCTTTCCGATCAATCCATTGAGCTATTTCTATAGGTGTCACAAACATCCCTAGAGTTCGTAGTAAAATAACACCATATGACACACATCAATCAACGCTAATGTCACCTAGATACTCCAATGTCAGCACAACTATATGTGGGTCATTTATACGATATGCATCAAACAACTTCAGATTCATAATATTCAATCCAACATAAAGAGCCTCAAAGAGTTCCCCAAGATTCCTACCAGAGAAACAAGGACGAAAACATGCATCAACCCCTCTGCATAGATTACCCCAATGTCACCTCGGGAATCCGCGAGTTGAGTGCCAAATCACACATCAAGTGAATTAATGGAACACCCCATTACCACCACGGGTATCCCATGCAAGACATACATTAAGTGTTCCGAAATCCATAATAGTATTCAATCCGATAATAGTGAAACCTCAAAGGTAAAACTCAATTCATCACAAGAAGGTAGAGGGGGAGAAATACCATATGATCCAACTACAATAAGAAAGCTCGTGGTACATCAAGACCGTGCCAAATCAAGAACAGAAGAGAGAGAGAGAGAGAGAGAGAGAGAGAGAGAGAGAGAGATCAAACACATAGCTACCGGTACATACCCTCAGCCCCGAGGGTGAACTGCTCCCTCCTCATCATGGCGTCTGCCGGGATGATGAAGATGGCCACCGGTGATGGTTTCCCCCTCCGGCAGGGTGCCAGAACGGGCTCCCATTGGTTTTTCGTGGCTACGAAGGCTTGCGACGGTAGAACTCCTGATCTAGGTTTCTTTCCGGGGGTTTCTGGATTTATAGGAATTTTTGGCGTCAGTTTCACGTCAAGGAGGGTCCATGAGTGAGCGACAAGGCAGGGGGCGCGCCCTAGGGGGGTGGGCGCACCCTCCACCCTTGTCATTGATTCGGGACTCTTCTGGTCCAACTTTTGTGCTTCGAGGGCTTCTCTCGGTCCATAAGAAATCACCATAAATTTTCAGCTCGTTTGGACTCCGTTTGATATTCCTTTACTGCAAAACTCATAAACAAGGAAAAAACAGAAACTGGCACTAGGCTCTAGGTTAATAGGTTAGTCCCAAGAATGATATAAAATAGCATATAAATGCATATAAAACATCCAAGATGGATAATATAATAGCATGGAACAATAAAAAAATTATAGATACGTTGGAGACGTATCATTACGTTCCTGGCTGTTTCTTATTTTCCTAATCTTTCATATATTCCAAAACTTCCAATTTTTTTCGGATTTTTTGCAGTCCGTTTACTTACCATATCACGTACCTCCCCCTTTTTCACGATTCTGGAGTGTTCCAAAAGGTTTCTTTTATGTGTTCTTCAAGTGTTATAGTTTGGATAATATTGCTTTCAACTTTAATGGGCGTGCCTGAGATATAATGTTTTGTTCTTTGCCCATTGACAACCTTCAGGTTAGTACCTTCAGCATTATTTATTTTGATGTCTCCAGACCGATAAACCAACTCGATAACCTAGGGTCCTTTCCATTTGGAGAGGAGTTTTCCTACAAAGAATCTAAAACAACAGTTGTACAAAAGAACAAATTGTCCAACTTTGAACTCACGCTTTTGGATTCTTTTGTCATGCCATCATTTAACTTTTTCTTTAAATAACTTAGCCTTTTCATAAGCTTGGGTTCTCCATTCGTCAAGTGAGCTGATATCAAACTATGTGCCACATCATCCAAAAAGTCTAGTTGGCATGCATGATACCGCTTATGATACTCCCATTACAACCAGCCTTAGGGTGGCCAATGTGGGGGTATCATAGCAGGTATCATGCACTCGGGAATAACAAATATGATGATGTGGCAAAGAAGTAACATGGGTAGATACTGTAATATAATAACTATGCTATACTACTTTGTAATGACACCAGGCTTCAATGACGATGAGTCCGGCACGCAGATTGTCTTCGGCATTGCAAGGCGGGTTCCTTCTCCGAATACTCCATAGAAGATTTTGAACACGATGATCGTGTCCAGGTCTGCAAAACTTATTCCACATACCACCGTAGAGAGTATAATATTTCCACAAATCTAATCTGCTGACAACTTTTCATAATGTGACATCACGCCATGGCCCGGTCATTATGCAAACCGTTTTCCTCAACTAGCTACTATGCGAATTGCAAGGTGGCTTTCTTGGCACGTCTGGTCGAAGCGGGTGTGGGCAACCCGACCATGCCATCAATTGAGATGCTTGGGGAATAAGCGAGTTTACCAGGTAGGTGGGGAGGCGCATAGCTTCTTCCGCCCTTATAAAGGGACAAGGACTCCTCCTTTTCACCCACGCCTTCTTCTTTGTTGCCCATCCATTCTTGAGCACTCGAGCTCCAGTGCCGAAGTTCACATTTTCTCCATAAAACCACTCCAAACATGTCCGGAGCGGGAGGCAAGTGGATGGTCTCCTCCGTTACAGAGGAGAACATTACGAAGCTCTGGGAAGCCGGATATCTGGCTGCAGACATCGCGCACTGGCTCCCAGACGAGGGGTAGATCGTCCCTGCTCCAAGACCCCATGAGAGGGTTCTATTACTCCCGCACTTCGTCCATGGGCTGGGATTTCCCCTCCACCCGTTCGTCCGCGGGCTCATGTTCTACTACGGACTGGACTACCATGATCTGGCCCCCAATTTCATCCTCAACATTTCGGCGTTTATCGTCGTGTGCAAGGCCTTCCTCCGCATCAAGCCCCACTTCGGCCTATGGCTGAAGACCTTCAACGTGAAGCCAAAGGTGGTGGTCGGCCAGCAAGCGGAGTGCGGAGGCGATATGGTGGGAAAAATGCCTAATGTCACCTGGCTCGAGGGCTCCTATGTGGAGACCGTGAAGTGGTGGCAATCAGGGTGGACCTACATCACCGAGCCGCGTGACGCCAACTAGGCGACGGCCCTCGAATTTCGGTCCGTCATCCCCACGTGGCTCACCTCTTGGAAAGAGAAGGGCCTATCCTGGGGTTCATCGGTGGAGCTGACCGGACTCCAAAACTGTGTAAGAAATATGATAAGAAAGAAAATCAAGCTCGTCAACATGGTCCAGGTCATGCTCTTCCGCCGGATCCTTCCGTGTCAAGGACGGGCATTCAATATGTGGGAGTTCGACCCGGCCAAGCACCAAACGCTGCGAGAGCCTTTTGACACAACACACCAAGACATCTGGAGGGTGCTATTCAAGGCCACCGAGGTACCTCCTCCCCTTACCGAGGATCGCGGACTCAGCGCACACCGCCCTGCCAATCCGGTAAGCTCTTAATATCTCATAAGATGTTTCGTTCCCCAGTATAATCATGTGGGGGATCTAAGCCTCCATGCCATTTGACAGGAATGGGTCGCGACAGCGGAGCAGATCGATTGTCAGGACCCTGATTCCAAGTCACATCGACATAGCCAGTTACACCTCATATCACTTTGCGGCCTCACACACGGTATTCCCACGGGTGTCGCCTTACCATGGCCCGGGACCGTTTGTGCCTTTTGGCTCACGTATATGATGATGTCGCTAGCATCCATATGACAGAGAACCAGGGCCGACATGGCTAGTCGTGAACCCAAAGTGGCACTAACTTACGGGGACAGGCATACATGAATCAACATCGAGCATGTCGGTCAGCAGCGTGCAAATCCGGGCTGTAGCACTGGGCTAACAGGACTCCGAATGTCACCGCGTGACATTTCCCCGAAGGGACAGACATAGGAACAAAGTGAATCACATGCTGGTCAGTCAAGTGTTCCGGAGCAGTAGTGCTGGGCTAGCAGGACTCCGGTGAACCGGGCTGTAGCGGACTACTATGGCTCATGGAAGCACAGGACTACATTTCCCCATAAGAGAGGCTACCAAGGATAAACAACTAGGTTGTCGGATCCCACACATACCAAGCATTTCAATCATACACACAATATGCTCGATATGTGTAAATACCACATGGCATCACAACAAAACTCTACGACTCAAAGTATTTATTCAATAGGCTCTAAGGAGCGAGATATTACAAACATGGGTCTCATGACCCAACATTCAGAGCATACAAATCAAAGCACATGCGGAAGCTTAACATGTCTGAGTACAGACATCTATAAATGAAAAAGGCTTAGAAGCCTGACTATCTACCAGATCCTGCCGAGGGCACAAGATCGTAGCTGAGGTATCAAGCTAAACGTCGGAGTCCACACAGACCTACTAGCGAGACTAACGTCTCTCTGCAAAACATAAATTAAGCAAACGTGAGTACAAATGTACTCAGCAAGACATACATCAGAACTAACTACATATGCATCAGTATCAACAAGGGGGGTGGTGGAGTTTAACTGCAGCAAGCCAGCTTTGACTCAGTGGCTAACCTGAACTATGACTGCAAGCAACTCTTTTGAGGTGGTGCACACGAGTCCACATATTCACCATTCAATACAAGGTGTCCCGATGTTCCGATGAGATGGTGGCTATTGTTTTCTGTGGGAGTCGACCTTGACGATCCGACTACGAACGTGCGAGACGTCGCGCCTTAGCAATCGCTAAACCAACTTCCGAGGGTTATTGACCAGGCCGAAGCACGATCAACCTGACCACGAGGGTCTGTTTCCTGCGAGCAAACGAAGAACAAGCAAGAAACTGAGATTGCAATCGGGATATTACGAATATAAGATGAAAGCTTTATTGATCAAGGTGGGGTTCTGTGACGTCTTGGTCTGGTCGTTGGACACAAACGAAGTACGCGAAGTTGCAGCTATGGCGAACTTTTAATCTAAACAAAACCCAAAGTCTAAACGACGCCCTAAGGGCTGTATATATGGAGGAAGAGGGGGGAATTTCGTGGCCCTTGAGGGTGGGGTCCGAAACCAACCCTAACTCTTGTTTCCCCACACATACGGACTCTAAAAATAGCCTATACTTAAGTATTTCGAAATTACATGGGCCTGGCCCATTAATAAGGTGACGCAGCACCTAGAATAGCCTATGGACGAATATTATGAAGTGGCATCTTGTATATTTCGTCCAAGGCTTCATGCACTCCTTATGGCGGCTTCAAAGTCCTGAAATCATCACTTGTAACTCCGTTCTTGATCCCCTTGCGCATGCCATCAACTCCATGCGTGTTCTTGCTCCAATGTTCATCCTTCTCCAAGCTAGGCCCTTCATTTGTAAGCAAAACAAATGTATCCAATTTAGGCAGCATCATAATCTCATGAACATTAGAATCATTACCAAGAAACGAAAGTACCTGGTAATTTAATTGGCGTGCGCGAGCTCTAGTAATTGGTCCAGTATATGTAACAGTAGGGGCTGTGGGTGTAACAATGGTATTGATGTCCTCATCATCCTCCCCTTCTTGAAATGAAGTCGTCCTCGACGGAAGCGCATCTTCCTCACCCAAATAAGGCTTCAAATCTGCAATGTTAAAAGTGGGACTAACCCCAAAATCTACAGGTAGCTCAAGTTTATATGCATTATCATTTATTTTCTCTAACACCTTAAAAGGACCATCAGCACGTGGCATTAGCTTTGATTTGCGCAGATTAGGAAATCTATCTTTACGCAAATGTAACCAAACAAGATCTCCAGGCGCAAACACAACATGTTTTCTACCCTTATCTCCAGCAAGTTTATATTTAGCATTCATACGCTCAATGTTTTCCTTAGTTAACTCATGCATTTTTAAAATCAATTCAGAACGTTCTTTAGCATCAAAATTAACCTTCTCTGAAGATGGAAGAGGCAACAAATCAATAGGTGCACGAGGTAGGAAACCATACACAATTTCAAAAGGGCACATCTTAGTAGTAGAATGCAATGAACGATTATAAGCAAATTCAATATGAGGCAAGCATTCTTCCCACATTTTCTTGTTATTCTTCAAAACAGCCCTAAGCATAGTAGACAATGTTCTATTGACTACTTCAGTTTGTCCATCAGTTTGGGGGTGACAAGTAGTACTAAAAAGCAGCTTAGTCCCCAACTTAGCCCATAAACATCTCCAAAAGTGGCTAAGAAATTTAGTATCACGATCTGAAACAATAGTATTTGGCACACCATGTAAGCGAATAATTTCACGAAAGAACAAATCAGCAACATTAACAGCATCATCGCTTTTATGACATGGTATAAAGTGTGCCATTTTCGAGAACCTATCCACGACAACAAATATGCTATCCCTCCCCTTCTTTGTTCGAGGTAAACCTAAAACAAAGTCCATAGATATATCCTCCCAAGGAACACTAGGTACAGGCAAAGGCATATATAAACCATGAGGATTGAGTCGTGACTTAGCTCTTTGACATGTAGTGCAGCGAGCAACAAAACGCTCAACATCCCGTCTCATCTTTGGCCAAAAGAAATGTGTAGCAAGTATATCCTCCGTCTTCTTGACGCCAAAGTGTCCCATTAATCCTCCTCCATGCGCCTCCTGCAACAACAAAAGACGAACGGAGCTAGCTGGAATGCATAGCTTGTTAGCACGAAACACAAATCCATCGTTAAGAACGAACTTGTTCCAAGTTCTCCCTTCCTTACAATTCTGCAATACATCTTTAAATTCAGCATCATGAACATATTGATCTTTGATGGTCTCCAAACCAAATATTTTAAAGTCAAGTTGTGAAAGCATAGTATAACGACGAGACAAGGCATCAGCAATAACATTTTCTTTACCCTTCTTGTGTTTAATGACATAAGGGAAAGTCTCAATGAATTCAACCCATTTAGCATGTCTACGGTTCAGTTTTGCTTGACTTTTAATGTGTTTCAAAGATTCATGATCAGAATGTATAACAAATTCCTTGGGCCATAAATAATGTTGCCATGTTTCTAAGGTCCGAACAAGAGCATATAATTCTTTATCATAAGTAGAATAGTTCAGACTAGGCCCACTCAATTTTTCAGAAAAGTATGCAACAGGTTTTCCATCTTGTAATAACACACCTCCTAATCCAATTCCACTAGCATCACATTCAAGCTCAAAAGTCTTATTGAAATTAGGAAGTTGGAGTAAAGGAGCATGTGTCAACTTATCTTTCAATACCGTGAAGGCTTCTTCCTGTGCGGTACCCCAAACAAAAGGCACATCCTTCTTTGTAAGCTCGTTGAGAGGTGCAGCAATGGTGCTGAAATCTCTCACAAAACGCCTATAGAAACCAGCGAGGCCAAGGAAACTCCTCACTTGTGTGACCGTTTTGGGCTGCGGCCAACTCTCAATAGCTTCAATCTTGGCTTTATCAACTTCAATTCCCTGTGGAGTAACAACATAGCCAAGAAAAGATACTCGGTCGGTGCAAAAGGTGCACTTTCCAAGGTTTCCAAACAAACGTGCATCACGTAGAGCAATAAAAACAGCACGTAAATGTTCCAAATGTTCCTCCAAAGATTTGCTATAAATCAATATGTCATCAAAGTAAACTACCACAAATCGTCCAATGAAAGCACGTAAAACTTCGTTCATTAACCTCATGAAAGTACTAGGTGCATTAGTTAACCCAAAAGGCATGACTAACCACTCATATAATCCAAACTTAGTTTTAAATGCTGTTTTCCATTCATCACCCAATTTCATACGAATTTGATGGTATCCACTACGCAAATCAACTTTGGAGAATATTGTAGAGCCACTCAATTCATCAAGCATATCATCTAGCCTAGGAATAGGATGACGATAACGAATAGTAATATTATTAATGCCTCTACAATCAACGCACATACGCGACGTACCATCCTTTTTCGGCACTAAAATGATAGGAACAGCACAAGGACTAAGGGATTCGCGTATATAACCTTTGTCGAGCAGTTCTTGTACTTGACGCATAATCTCCTTCGTCTCCTCTGGATTGGTACGGTATGGTGCACGGTTGGGTAGCGAAGCACCGGGAATTAAGTCAATTTGATGCTCAATCCCTCGAATAGGTGGTAATCCCGGTGGCACGTCTTGTGGAAAGACGTCAGCGAACTCCTGCAAAATGTTAGTGACAGCAGGGGGCAAAGAGGAAGGCACGTCCTCGAATGAAAATAATGCCTCTTTGCACACAAAAGCATAGCAAACAGATTTGCTAAAATCTAGCTCATCAATATCAGATTTGGTGGCAAGTAAACATGCACTTTTCAATTTAATTTCAGAAACAACAGTAGATGGTTTATTATTAGGCTTCATTTGGTGCTCAAATTCTTTTGCCACAATCTGATTTTCACTCTTATTTGTCTCCTGTTTTGCTTTATTAGCTCTATTAATATCATCTTTCAAAATGGAATCAGGAGTCATAGGAAGCAAAGTAATATTTTTATCGTTATGAACAAGAGTATACTGATTGTTTCTACCATGGTGTACAGAATTTTTATCAAATTGCCATGGTCTACCAAGTAATAAGGAACATGCTTGCATAGGTACCACATCACAATCAACATAATCAGCATATGTAGAGATACTAAAATGCACACGAACAGTACGTGTTACCTTAACCTTGCCGCTGTTGTTGAACCATTGGATGTAGTAAGGATGTGGATGTGGTCTTGTGGTGAGAGATAGCTTCTCCACCATCTCCATGCTAGCCAAGTTATTGCAGCTCCCTCCATCTATGATCACGCGAACAGAACGTTCCTTCACAACTCCCTTTGTATGGAACAAATTATGCCTCTGATTTTGCTCAGCTTGTGTAACCTGCACACTCAAAACACGTTGAGCAACTAAACATTCATACCTGTCAGCATCTTCAGGAGCCATGTATTGCGTCTCATGATCAGAATCGTCTCCACCGTGTTCTTCACGTGTAATAAGAGCCAAAGTCTCCTCATCATAGTCACTAGCGGACTCATACCCACCATCCTCAGTAACAATCATCACACGCTTAGATGGGCATTCTCTCGCATAATGACCTCCACCCTTGCAACGTCGACAAATAATATCATGTGTTTGCCCTGTTGATGCCATGGATGAAGAAGAGCTCTTTGCAGGCCCAGAAGGTGTGCTCTTGGCAGATAGTGGTGATTGTGCCTGCTTTATTGTATCACGGTTGGAGGTGGCAGCCGACGGAGGCGCCGGTGTAGCAGAACGTGTGGAAGTAGATGATGCACGTGGTGTCCATGATGAAGGTCGACCTGCAGAAAAGTTAGTCCGCGCCAATGCCTGTCGATCCTGCACTTCACGTTCAGCTTTACAAGCAAGATGGAATAAACGAGTGATATTAGTATACTCCTTATACTCTAGAATCGTCTGAATCTCTCTATTTAATCCACCCATAAAACGTGCAAGCATAGCTTCATTCTCCTCAACAATACCACATCTAATCATGCCAGTTTGTAATTCCTGATAATATTCTTCTACAGAATTTTTTCCCTGTCTTAAGCGCTGCAATTTTTGAAGTAATTCACGTTGATAATATGGTGGAACCCAACGAGTACGCATAGCAGTTTTCAAAGCAGCCCAAGTAGCCGGAATAGGATATAATCTACAATGCTCAGACCACCAAACACATGCAAAACTAGTGAATGCACAAACAGCAGCAGGAACACGTCTCTCCTCGGGATATTGTAAACATGTAAATCGTTGTTCAGTTTCTAACTCCCAAGTAAGATATATATCAGGAACATATCTACCCTCAAATGGTGGAATATTCAATTTTAGTTTAGGGAGATGGTCATGATCTCGTACCTGAGGGTGAGCCCTACCATTGCCATTATTTGCATGTGGACGACCTGGTGGTTGCTGTGCTGGTGGTGGCACGTAGTTCTGATTTTGATCAACCTCATCCTCATAATCTCCCACATAATCATCCTCCTCCACATCAGCAGTAGGAGCCACAGAAGTATCAACAGCAGCACCAGCAGTTTGGCCCGACTGAAGAGGGACACGGCTCGCTCGGCGGAGGGCTGTTTCCCGACGTGGAGGTAGTCGATGTTGTTGCTGTTGTTGCAGAGGTGCGGCAGGAGCAGCCGGTGGTGGTGGTGGAAAACGCGAAAGCAATTCAGCAAACTTGTTATCGAGCTTTGTTTCAAACGTCTTCTCCATGCCATCTATCTTCTCCATGGCCTCTTCAAATCTGTTTATCACATCTTGCACCTGTCCACTCATCATTTGCTGAAACGTATCATGAAGCTCCTTGTTCGTCAAGTTCTCCCAGTCAGTCTCGTCGGCTTGTGATCCTGGCATGGTTAGCAGCAATAGAAACACACAAGAATATGATCCTACAGACTACTAACAAGTGGTGGTGGTGGCGGGTGTCACAAATCCGTCAAGCAAATCTCAAATTCTTACCAGTTCTTACCCAGCAGCAGGCGGTGATCGGCAACCGTTGTAGTCAAAACTCTCAAAAGCTTGGATAGAGCGATTGCCAGGGAGAGTCAAACGCACGACGTAGATGTATGTGGAGCTGGGAAGGCTTATAGTATGGTAGCAAAAAGGGTCAGCAATAATCAATTCAGAGATGCAAAGTTGAATAAACGCTCAACGACGGTACTGTGCTGGTCCTAGGCTAGACCGTGCTAGAGACGCGAGCCTAGAACACTAACAAAATCACGGCGCTGCACGTAAATAAGGGAAAAGCACACTCTGGAACTCTTTTTTTCGCTCTTTTTTTTGCGCTCCTCTTTTTTTTGCGAAAAATCACTATAATGGCGAGTGTCTCAAAACTCTTCCCTCGTCAAACTGATAGGATGGGCACGGAATTTTTTTTCACTTTTTTTCGGAAATCAGGGCAGCGACGACGAAAAAGTGCGACAAAAAATCACTATGATGGCACGTGGCTCAAAAGACTCAGAAAAGCCTAAAAATAGGATAGGGAAAAAAATTTGCCCGTGAAAATTTTGGCCTAAAAACTGCCCGGGGGTCTCCAGACTCTTTTTTTTCGAGACCTACGCAGGCAAGGAAACACGAATCAGAATTTAGATTGATCTCAAGAACAAACCTAATATGAGAAGAACTCGGATTGGTGGTGGATATATGGTTGTGGTATATGGCAGCGGTGGTGGTATATGGTAGCGGTGGTGGTATATGGATACAGATTGGTGGTGGTATATGGATACGGATTGGTGGTGGTATATGGATATGGATTCAGAGCGGTGGCGGATAAGCAAAAGTGGTAGATGGGCGATGATGATGGTGCGGCGGCGGCGTGACAACTTATGACCAGAACTCGAAACTCTAAAAGACTAGACTCTAAGACCAGCAACTTGACACGACGATGCAACCGCAAATTCAACAAAGCAAAAACCCTAAAAAGATTATGCAAAGGCTCAGATTGGTTCGGATATGATGAACTAACCCTAATTTTTTTTCTGGCTTTTTCGTGGACTGTAGGTATGAAGAACAGACTCGATCTAATCTACGAAAAACTGTAAAATCTCACCGAGCAACCTGGAAATCTGATACCACTTGATAGAGGCTAAGGTGTCCCGATGTTTCGATGAGATGGTGGCTATCGTTTTCTGTGGGAGTCGACCTTGACGATCCGACTACGAACGTGCGAGACGTCGCGCCTTAGCAATCGCTAAACCAACTTCCGAGGGTTATTGACCACGCCGGAGCACGATCAACCTGACCACGAGGGTCTGTTTCCTGCGAGCAAACGAAGAACAAGCAAGAAACTGAGATTGCAATCGGGATATTGCGAATATAAGATGAAAGCTTTATTGATCAAGGTGGGGTTCTGTGACGTCTTGGTCTGGTCGTTGGACACAAACGAAGTACGCGAAGTTGCAGCTATGGCGAACTTTTAATCTAAACAAAACCCAAAGTCTAAACGACGCCCTAAGGGCTGTATATATGGAGGAAGAGGGGGGAATTTCGTGGCCCTTGAGGGTGGGGTCCGAAACCAACCCTAACTCTTGTTTCCCCACACATACGGACTCTAAAAATAGCCTATACTTAAGTATTTCGAAATTACATGGGCCTGGCCCATTAATAAGGTGACGCAGCACCTAGAATAGCCTATGGACGAATATTATGAAGTGGCATCTTGTATATTTCGTCCAAGGCTTCATGCACTCCTTATGGCGGCTTCAAAGTCCTGAAATCATCACTTGTAACTCTGTTCTTGATCCCCTTGCGCATGCCATCAACTCCATGCGTGTTCTTGCTCCAATGTTCATCCTTCTCCAAGCTAGGCTCTTCATTTGTAAGCAAAACAAATGTATCCAATTTAGGCAGCATCATAATCTCATGAACATTAGAATCATTACCAAGAAATGAAAGTACCTGGTAATTTAATTGGCGTGCGCGAGCTCTAGTAATTGGTCCAGTATATGTAACAGTAGGGGCTGTGTGTGTAACAATGCTATTGATGTCCTCATCAACTATGGATCCGCTCCCGTCTCCCTACGAGAAGGCCATCCATAGCACTCACATTTATCTTGCGAGTTTTAGAGTATCCACTTTCACTTGTCTATGAACTGTTATAGGCAACCCAGAAGTCCTTTACCGCGGACACGGCTATTCGAATAGATCATTTATAACACTGCAGGGGTGTACTTCTTCACACACGCTCTCGCCACTTACCACCATGTACACGTCGTGTATCTTGGCAACCTTCAAGCGGAAGCCTGGCGAGGGAGTCGGCCACGACCTGACTAACCACACAAGTCTCTAGTCCAGGTTTATCGCCTATTCGGGTTCCATCCACGAGGAGATCCGACCGGAGTTTCGCTCACAGCCCCAAACGATGTGTGCAGGGTTCCCGAGACACCAAACGGTCGCTCGGTACACCGTGCCACGGTGTATCTACCACATCATAGCCCACCCCTCGGGTCAGCGCTACGCACGGCCGCCAACACATATCCTACAAACACTAGAAACTAGTTGCAACTCCTGGACAGAGGACAAGGGCAGTTAATAAGTCGAGAGGGTCCATTGGTTTCGGGCCCAATGCATGGTAGTAGCTATTCATGGATCACAAACACAGAGCTCAGTTCCTAAGAACGGTTTCAATGAGACAACCCACCATGTACTCCTACATGGCCTCTCACCACTACCTTTACCAAATCGTGTTCACACACTTAGCTCACACACAGTAGGACATGTTCATCACTATTCCAATTCATCCCTGATGAATCAGACCTGACTCAACTCTAAGCAGTAGCAGGCATGACAAACAAGCATGAATGAGTAGGCACATCAGGGCTCAATCAACTCCTACTCATGCTAGTGGGTTTCATCTATTTAATGTGGCAATGACAGGTCATGCAGAGGATAAGGGGTTCAACTACCGCAGTAAGTAACAGATGACTCGTTGTTGTCCGAATGCAGTAAAAGAAAGCAGGAGCGAGAGAGTGGGATTGTATCGGAATGAACAAGGGGGTTTTGCTTGCCTGGCACTTCTGAAGATAATATAGTTCTTCATCGGTGTCATCGATCACGTCATCAGAAACTTCGTCGACTCAGAGGGGACGGTTACCTGCAAACAGAGAAGGACACAACCAATGCAATGCAACAATATGATGCATGAATGTGACATGGCAATATGCTGTTGATTGGCCTAATACAACTAGCAACAAGTTAAGTGGAGTTGGTTTGAACACTAGGTTCAAATTCAAACTCCATATGTGCTTTCTTAAATGCCATTTAATTGAATTGTCCTAAACAGAGGATATAAGTTGCTCTAACATGCATGAAAATGCCATAAACAGATTCTTTGGATTTTTCTAATCATTTTTCATAAATAATTTATTTGATTTGGAGCTACGGTTGATTTACTATGAATTTTAGAAGTTTTAACTATTTTCTGGAATTTCTGAATTATTAATAAATCCAGGAAATGTATTACTGCGTCAGCATTAGGGCATGCTGATGTCAGCAGGTCAACAGGCGCCGCCCAAGTCAAACCTGACCAGTCGGGCCCACTGGTCAGTGACTCAGTTAGTTAACTGAGTTAATTAGGGTGAAACTAATTCTAGTAAAAATGTCAGCAGGGTTGGGCCCACATGTCAGTGGCCCAGGGTTAGTTTAGCGAGGGGATTAACACCTAACAGTGGTGATTAGCACTAACTAACACCTAACTAATCTAGTTAGGGCCAGCCCCACATGTCATAAACTCAGTGGGGTCAAACCCCAGTCAAACGGGGTCAACCCCACCGGAGTTGACCCGCGGTTCGTCGCCGGCGAGGCCAGAGACAACAGAGGGCTTCGGAAATCGCCCACAGGCGATGGTTTTGGGCGTGGGGAGGCTCTACGAAGAGCTGTTGCTCACGCGCAGCTGATGGAGCAGACGGGGTGAGCTGGGGTGGCCGGAGCTCGTCGGAAACGAGCTCGGGGCGACGGCCGAAGCTCGGCCGTTGGTGGTTTTGCTGCTGCAGCGAGCTAGCGGGGAGACGAACACACTAGCGAGGCGCTACGAGGTGCGGTGAGTGCGTTAGGCACCCGCACGTGACGAAATGGTCACTGGAGTGACGCTGGCGTCGAGCTCGCGTGGCGGCGTGCTACGGTGAGCAAGGGGGCAGCGTCTACGGCGAGCAAACGAAGCAGAGAAGAGGGGGGGTCGACTTAGGGGCTCACAGTGATGCCGAAGAGGAGGTCAGCGATCCCGGGGAGGTCCCGGCGGCGCCGAATCAACCAAAGGCGAGCTCGGGTGCCCGAGGTTGAAGACGAGGCAGAAACGTCGATGCGGTGCTCCCGCGGTCGAACGGACATGTGTAGACGATGAAGGAGACGACGCCGGTCCTTCTGGATGCTTCGGCAAGGCGAGGGGTGGACGGTGGCCACGGTGGTTCTTGTCGGCGGCGGCGGGCGCGTTCAGTGAGGAGAACAGAGGAGGGGAAGGGCGTTCGGGGGAGAGAGAGGGAGAGCCAGACGGCTCTAGGGATCGTGTGGCATCGTCTGGACGCGTCGAGGAGGAGCCAGGTAGGCTGGGAGGGAGGAGGTGGTCGGGCGCGTGCCGGTGCGCGGTGGCCACACGCCTCGCGTCCTTCTGGCGCGAGGTGGGAGACGACTGGCAGCGGTGGTGGACTGGGCCAGCTGCTGGGCTGCATAGTACTGGCCTCTGGGCCGTAGATAAGCGCCAGGTGAGTGTCTTTCCTTTCTCTTTTGTTTCAATTTTATATTTATTTCCTCTCTGTTTTGATTTAGTTTTAGCCACTAATCATTTTAATAAATTATTTAGGTTATTATATGGCTTGCTAAAATATATACAAAGCCACTCACAAACTTCCAGAATTATTGAAGTTATATTTAATATATATTAAATATAATTCCAAAGCAAATAATTATTGGATTGATTCAAATGGCCAAAATAAATGTTTCTGAGCTCATAAAAATATTGGTTTGAATTTTAGCTCTTGCCAATAATTCTATAGCATAAACAGGAACATTTTGTTGGACTCACTTGAGAAGATTTTTAAAGTTGGTTATTTTTGAACTAATTTCTGAGGGTTTCGACAAACCTCAATTCAACTTTCAGAAATTAGACATGTTGCATGGATGCTCTCTTATGCAACTATTGCAAACAATTCTAGGGCTGTGACAACTCACCCCCACTAAACAAGAATCTCGTCCCGAGATTCAAGACGTGAGGTAAGAAGACAAAAGGGACACAAGACCAACACAATCTTCACGATCCAGGGTGCACTCCATAAGAATGTTTATTTGATGACCTTCATTGTCTCGAAGTCTTGCTCCAGGATCTCCTACCAACATGACAACAAGAGGGAAAAGAAACTCTAGAAGGATCGATCTTCTCATAGATCGAGCAGCTCAGGATTAACTCACGGAATGAGACATATATACATCTCACAAGCTGAGACGCGAATCACACACTAGGAGTGATGGAAAAAGGTAGATGACAAGGTTTTACTGGGTAGGCAAAAATCTCACGCTGAAGAGGGTGGGCTAAGATCTCAAGATAGTGATGAAATAATTGTCATGATTTCATAATGGGGCCCCTTAGGGGAGTTGACTCGTAGAATTATTCCCTTAAGTGGCAAAAAGAATTACTTTTGATATCTAGATCATTGAAACTCTTTATACTAGCCTAAGGCAATCACAATCGATCGTTTGGCGGAGTTCAAAGGAATGGCATATCTGGATTCAAATGGATGATGTGGACTACCTTGTTGAAGACAACGCGATGGATGATTTTGCTTGTCATCGGAAATGGATGGGACCCATGGTAGTACCACTGTTGAAGATGATCCTGACCAGGAATTACCGAGAAGGTAGTCCAAGATAGAATGGTACAACAGCGGTGCAAGCTAGGAACAAAATGCAAATGTTGGGAATGATTCTAGTAACTCGGGATAAACTCAACAGTAGAGAGTGATTCCACTGTTTGAATGGTCCTAGCATAATCGAGGAAATCGAGAGCACAACGACCCCTGAGGAACAACTTCTAGAATAAGTTGCACTAAATCCTCATGGAGAAGATGGTCAAATAGCTCAATCAAGATACTACAACGATAGATCTTCCGGCTAGGTGTGTCGGCCAGAACATCAACCTTGTCGGGACCTACATCATAAATCTTGGAATAGCTCCAACCATCATATCTGCCTGAGATTCAGATCTGGATGGTAACGGGATATTTCAGACAACATGTCCAGAAAGAAAGTTTGCAACACAAACCGACGAGACAATGTTGCGAGATTCTCGGGAATTGAACTACGATAGTAAACTCCAAAACATGAGCTGATTCTGCTACATATATGTGAACACGTTGTCCAAGACAAGCATGACCATGTAGAAGTCTTACGACAAAACACTACCGAGTTCAGGTGGGGAACCATCATTGAGGATATCGAAGTCCTTGTGCATGAACTAGTATTCGCACAACAACTCCTTTTCCTTGAACAAATCAATCAGTGGCTTGGTGTGCTAGGGAATACATATGGAGTGGAGGTAATTAATCTACCAAACCATAGAATACATTCGCACATGCATAGCTCACTTGGGATGGTACCAGAGGAAACAAAACAACCTTTCTCGAACTCATGGCTGCAACTTACACCAAATGCATGTGAACCGGAGAAGGTCACTTCTTTCATCCAACATATGCTTCATGAACGGGACATGAAGGCATTGCTTACAAGTTTTCAACACTAGGTTGATGTTTAACATGAATCATGGGGGAGACAAAATGCTGCTGATGGGCTCAACAACAACCCATCGGAATTGCCATATCACTGGACTTCCACCATCATGTGAACACGGTGATAGCATTGGTCAGACCAAAGGATGTAATGGTGTATGCTTGAGGGATCAACCACGAGTAAGAAAACTTACGAACATCGTTGGTTCTGATTTGACTTGACGATAGCCCATACTCAAGTCAAAGTTTTGACAAGACAATAGATCCAACAACTGATCACGAGGACCAATTGGTGAAGATATGATCTTTCTTCAACGCACACACAAACACAAAGATATCCCTTCAGAAAGAACCAAATTCGGCAAAGCTTTTTATCTTCCAACTCTCCAAGTTGTTGTTTAGCTTAACCAACTAGCTCAGGGGTATCCAACATAGATTCTTGGAGAAGGGGTGGTTTATTGGAAAACCAACTTGACTACGAACTCAACATAACAGTCAGGGGACAACCTTGTAATGCTTCCGAGAAGATATTTGGAAAATCATGAACCACCGATATGTTACTAAGCTCGAGAACAATCTTACTTTTCAGACAAGACGATATGATCAAACGAGCAAGGGTTTCAATCCTAACTCAAGATCGAAGAGTGCACCAGAAATAAGGACAAGGTAGCACGATCAATCCTAGAATAGTGTTTCGATAACCAACACGCTAAGAATGATATTAGTCTCCATTAACTACCAAGCAACACGGTTACTAGGAGTATTGATTTCACACATCATGGTTCACTTGCCGGCATTCCGGTTGCAACAACATGGGACCGAGGAATGAAAAATGATGGCAAGAAGTATCACTGCGTCAAGAATTCATGAGAGATGGTGCAATTCTCATGACAATTCTAACATAAAGGGGGTAATACTCCAGGGTAGAACAGAGGCAAAAGCTGGATTGGCATTTGATCTGCAGAACACAACTACTTTGACCCAATCCTGGATATGGATGAGGTACTGGAGTTTGTTTCTCCTAGTCATTCTGAAATAGAATGGCTTAACGGACCACAAGAATAATAAACATCGATAACACGGATGCACAATTACTCCTGACTATCAATTGATAGACGATGGTCGGAATACAAATGAAGAGGGACAACTCAAGAGGACATATATCTTTCTGAGTTGTGGATGCATAGATTAATATGTCGAACCAAGTTCAACAGGTTTCTTCCAGATAACCCATGCAGAAAGGTAGGACTGGCAGAATCACAATTATGAATGGAGAACTCCTCAAGAGTACTCTGATTGTGATATTTTGGTTCAAAGAAATTATGCCTTAATGGTTCATGGTATTTGGAAGAAGGAAATACCACGGACCTCGAGGACTGTCGCAAGGTTACTAATATACTAAAGGAACGAGCAAACACTATCAACAGGAGGTGACTGGAGTGAATCTCGGGTTCAAACCCAGGAATAGAATACCTACTAGCTAAATGGCATCACGGGATGCTTTCGAGAATGATGGCCAGAGTCGTCACACTGGGAACACAAGACATGGCTAGATTACTAGGTGATCCTCTAAGACACCTAGGGTCATAATACCAGCTCCATCCTATATGTCGAGGCTATAGAGTGCCTCAACTCACCGATTAGTGTGGTTAATCTGGCCCAAAAGGATACCAGGAACGTGAAGAAAGGATTTGCAAATGCATCAGACTATTTACAGACCTAGGATGACTCAGACAGCATAACGGCTGTAAATGCTCAAAATTATTTGAGACATCCTGCAAAATGGTGGCATAACCACTTAATACCACAATATGAAAGTTCCGAGACCAACTATGAACACACGGAAGTACTGAAAACTAAACTGACACATGAATCCATCAATCCTATAAGTCTATGGATTAGTAACACGTCATCCTGATAGATAGATGAGAAGGCCTAGTTTCTTAACCCCATAGAAAAGAAGAGGTTGACTCTGATCAGAAGGGCATAAGGTATAAGGAGTAAAAAGAGCCTTACGTTCCCTTCCACAATCAATTCCCCTACATAACTAAACCATTTCTAGACACAACTTCGACCGGTTTGGATTGGCAATCCTACAGGCAGTCAGGCTCTGATACCAAAGTTGTCAGGACCCCGATTCCAAGTCACATCGACCTAGCCGGTAACACCTCATATCACTTTGCGGCCTCACGCACGATATTCCCACGGGTGTCGCCTTACCATGGCCCGGGACCGTTTGCGCCTTTTGGCTCACATATATGATGATGTCGCTAGCATCCATATGACAGAGAACCCGGGCTGACATGACTAGTCGTGAACCCAAAGTGGCACTAACTTATGGGGACATGCATAAATGAATCAACATCGAGCATATCGGTCAGCAGCGTGCGAATCCGGGCTGTAGCACTGGGCTAACAGGACTCCGGATGTCACCGCGTGACATTTCCTCGAAGGGACAGACACAGGAACAAAGTGAATCACATGTCGGACGGTCAAGTGTTCTGGAGCAGCAGTGCTGGGCTAGCAGGACTCCGGTGAACCGGGCTGTAGCGGACTACTATGGCTCATGGAAGCACAAGACTACATTTCCCCATAAGAGAGGCTACCAAGGATAAACAACTAGGTTGTCGGATCCCACACATACCAAGCATTTCAATCATACACACAATATGCTCGATATGTGTAAATACCACATGGCATCACAACAAAACTCTAGGACTCAAAGTATTTATTCAATAGGCTCTGAGGAGCGAGATATTACAAACATGGGTCTCATGACCCAACATTCAGAGCATACAAATCAAAGCACATGCGGAAGCTTAACATGTCTGAGTACAGACATCTATAAATGAAAAAGGCTTAGAAGCCTGACTATCTACCAGATCCTGCCGAGGGCCCAAGATTGTAGCTGAGGTATCAAGCTAAACGTCGGAGTCCACATGGAACTACTAGCGAGACTAACGTCTCTCTGCAAAACATAAATTAAGCAAACGTGAGTACAAATGTACTCAGCAAGACTTACATCAGAACTAACTACATATGCATCGGTATAAACAAGGGGGTGGAGTTTAACTGCAACAAGCCAGCTTTGACTCAGTGGCTAACCTGAACTACGACTGCAAGCAACTCTTTTGAGGTGGCGCACACGAGTCCACATATTCACCATTCAATACACCACTATGGATCCGCTCCCGTCTCCCTACGTGAAGGCCATCCATAGCACTCACACTTATCTTGTGAGTTTTAGAGTATCCACTTTCACTTGTCTATGAACTGTTATAGGCAACCCAGAAGTCCTTTACCACGGACACGGCTATTCAAATAGATCATTTATAACTCTGCAGGGGTGTACTTCTTCACACACGCTCTCGCCACTTACCACCATGTACACGTCGTGTATCTCGGCAACCTTCAAGCGTAAGCCTGGCGAGGGAGTCGGCCATGACCTGACTAACCACACAAGTCTCTAGTCCAGGTTTATCGCCTATCTGGGTTCCATCCGCGAGGAGATCCGACCGGAGTTTTAGTCACAGCCCCAAACGATGTGTGCAGGGTTCCCGAGACACCAAACGGGCGCCCGGTACACCGTGCCACGGTGTATCTACCGCATCATAGCCCACCCCTCGGGTCAGCGCTACGCACGGCCGCCAACACATATCCTACAAACACCAGAAACTAGTTGCAACTCCTCGACAGAGGACAAGGGCAGTTAATAAGTCGAGAGGGTCCATTGGTTTCGGGCCCAATGCATGGTAGTAGCTGTTCATGGATCACAAACACAGGACTCAGTTCCTAAGAACGGTTTCAATGAGACAACCCACCATGTACTCCTACATGGCCTCTCACCGCTACCTTTACCAAATCGTGTTCACACACTTAGCTCACACACAGTAGGACATGTTCATCACTATTCCAATTCATCCCTGATGAATCAGACCTGACTCAACTCTAAGCAATAGAAGGCATGACAAACAAGCATGAATGAGTAGGCACATCAGGGCTCAATCAACTCCTACTCATGCTAGTGGGTTTCATCTATTTAATGTGGCAATGACAGGTCATGCAGAGGATAAGGGGTTCAACTACCGCAGCAAGTAACAGATGAATCTTTGTTGTCCGAATGCAGTAAAGAAAGCAGGAGCGAGAGAGTGGGATTGTATCGGAATGAACAAGGGGGTTTTGCTTGCCTGGCACTTCTGAAGATAATATAGTTCTTCATCAGTGTCATCGATCACGTCGTCAGAAACTTCGTTGACTCAGAGGGGACAGTTACCTGCAAACAGAGAAGGACACAATCAATGCAATGCAACAATATGATGCATGAATGTGACATGGCAATATGATGTTGATTGGCCTAATGCAACTAGCAAAAAGTTAAATGGAGTTGGTTTGAACACTACGTTCAAATTCAAACTCCATATGTGCTTTCTTAAATGCCATTTAATTGAATTGTCCAAAACAGAGGATATAAGTTAATGTAACATGCATGAAAATGCCATAAACAGATTCTTTGGATTTTTCTGATCATTTTTCATATATAATTTATTTGATTTGGAGCTATGGTAGATTTACTATGAATTTTAGAAGTTTTAACTATTT
Source organism: Triticum aestivum (assembly GCF_018294505.1). Taxonomy (NCBI): domain Eukaryota; kingdom Viridiplantae; phylum Streptophyta; class Magnoliopsida; order Poales; family Poaceae; genus Triticum; species Triticum aestivum. Next base: position 387,294,837 of record NC_057812.1, on the reverse strand, counting down.
TCTGGAATTTTTGAATTATTAATAAATCCAGAAAATGTACTACTGCATCAGCATTAGGTCATGCTGATGTTAGCAGGTCAACAGGCGCCGCCCAAGTCAAACCTGACCAGTCGGGCCCACTGGTCAGTGACTCAGTTAGTTAACTGAGTTAATTAGGGTTAAACTAATTCTAGTAAAAATGTCAGCAGGTATGGGCCCACATGTCAGTGGCCCAGGGTTAGTTTAGCGAGGGGATTAACACCTAATAGTGGTGATTAGCACTAACTAACACCTAACTAATCTAGTTAGGGCCGGCCCCACATGTCATAGACTCAGGGGGTCAAACCCCAGTCAAACGGGGTCAACCCCACCGGAGTTGACCCGCGGTTCATCGCCGGCGAGGCCAGAGACGGCAGAGGGCTTCGGAAATCGCCCACAGGCGATGGTTTTGGGCGTGGGGAGGCTCTACAAAGAGCTGATGCTCACGCGCTGCTGATGGAGCAGACGGGGTGAGCTAGGGTAGTCAGAGCTCGTCGGAAACGAGCTCGGGGCGGCGGCCGGAGCTCGGCTGTTGGTGGTTTTGCTGCTGCAGCGAGCTAGCGGGGAGACGGACGCACTAGCGAGGCGCTACGAGGTGCGGTGAGTGCGTTAGGCACTCGCGCGTGACCAAATGGTCACCAGAGTGACGCCGACGTCGAGCTCGCGCGGCGGCGTGCTACGGTGAGTAAGGGGGCAGCATCTACGACGAGCAAACGAAGCAGAGAAGAGGGGGGTTCGACTCAGGGGCTCACAGCGATGCCGAAGAGGAGGTCAGCAATCCCGGGGAGGTCCTGGCGGCGCCGAATCGACCAAAGGCGAGCTCGGGTGCCCAAGGTTGAAGACGAGGTAGAAACGTCGCTGTGGTGCTCCCGCGGTCGAACGGACTTGTGTAGACTATGAAGGAGACGATGCCGGTCCTTCTGGATGCTTGGGCAAGGCGAGGGGTGGACGGTGGCCATGGTGGTTCTCGTCGGCGGCGGCGGGCGCGTTCGGTGAGGAGAACAGAGGAGGGGAAGAGTGTTCGCGGGAGAGAGAGGGAGAGCCAGACGGCTCTGGGGATCATGTGGCGTCGTCCGGACGTGTCGAGGAGGAGCCAGGCAGGGAGGGAGGAGGTGGCCGGGCGCGTGCCGGTGCGTGGTGGCCACACGCCTCATGTCCTTCTGGCGCGAGGTGGGAGACGACTGGCAGCAGTGGTGGGCTGGGCCAGCTGCTGGGCTGCAGAGTACTGGCCTCTGGGCTGTAGGTAAGCGCCAGGTGAGTGTATTTCCTTTCTCTTTTGTTTCAATTTTCTATTTATTTCCTCTCTGTTTTGATTTAGTTTTAGCCACTAAATCATTTTAATAATTTTTGTAGGTTATTATATGGCTTGCTAAAATATATACAAAGCCACTCACAAACTTCCAGAATTATTGAAGTTATATTTAATATATATTAAATATAATTCCAAAGCAAATAATTATTGGATTAATTCAAATGGCCAAAATAAATGTTTCTGAGCTCATAAAAATATTGGTTTGAATTTTAGCTCTTGCCAATAATTCTATAGCATAACAGGAACATTTTATTGGACTCACTTGAGAAGATTTTTAAAGTTGGTTATTTTTGAACCGATTTCTGAGGGTTTCAACAAACCTCAATTCAACTTTCAGAAATTAGACATGATGCATGGATGCTCTCTTATGCAACTATTGCAAACAATTCTAGGGCTGTGACATCGATTGTCCGGCCCCACTGCCCGAGGATCCAGCAAGTGCTCTCTTAACTGAGATGCTGGCTCGGGCGCCCTATGAGGCACCGGAGAAGAAGGCCAAGAAGAAGGCCATGGGGACCAGGAAACGTCTCCGGCGCAAGCTCATATCGAACTCATCATCTGATAACACCGAGGCGCCCTCCTCCCATGAAAACGAGGAGGAGGAAGAGGAAAGTTCTCCCCCCCTAGCCGGGGGAGACAAGAAAAGGAAGGCCGCCCCATCAGGGGAAGCTGAAGGGTCCAAGAAGGGATGGACTCTCCTTCCGGACTGCTCCACGGGGCTGCTGTTAGCGACGAGGAGTGGTTACCGAGGGACAAGCCCCTAGCAAAGTCGTAAGTATCCAGATACCATAATAGTTCTTGGTATGTTTTATTTTATTGCTTCTTATCGTGCCGAACATGATCATGCAGCCCGTCCAAAGCCCATATTGATGTATCCTCTTCGGATGAGTCTTTGGGCCTATTGGAGAAGAATAGCGATTCACTCCCGACCGCCTCCTCCCCCCTCCCTATGGATGACGTCGAGGTGCTATCTCAAAGGGTACCGAACCAAGGGGAGACAGTTCCGGAAGCGCCCCAGGGTGACATTCCGGATGCTGGGCGCACGAGGGGCAAGACTCCCATGGGCTCTAACGCCGGGGGCAGCAAGTCTGTGCCGATGGCCTTTGTCCATCCAGGGTCATCGGACAATTGGCTGGAAGCGCTTCGCGGCGGTTCCATTGACGAAGAGCACCGCACTATCATGAGTGTGGTGGTCAAGAAAATTCAGTCCGCCAAAAGTGGACTGACTGAAGCCTATGCCAGCCTCCTAACAGGCTTTGAGGTAAGTAATCAAATTATGGGTAAATGTTATAGCATAGACAGTAGCCCCTGATGCTCTATTTGGTGTTCGGAAGAAAAGCCGAATAGAGGATCAGATAATAACCACAGGAGTCTAATCAGAATATGTCTATATGAATAAGCAGGCTTCACGGCTGGCCACTGCCACTCACACGGCGGAGGTCTCCGCACTGAAGCGGGACCTTGAGCAGTCCGAGGAAGAGCTCGGCCTTACCAAGAGGCAGCTCAAAGAGAACAAAGGTAAGTGATACCTCGTCTGTTTATTAATAAAGAAAAAGGAAACTTATCATTGGATCACAGGATCATCATGAATTTTGCTAGGGGCCACGACCGAAGTGGCGGCCCTAAGGAAGGCGTTGTCCAAGGCCGAAAGCAAAGCGGCCAAGAAGCGCGCCGAGCGCGAGAAGCAAGAGGCCCGAGTTGGTGAGGTTCGACAAGAGCTCCAGGAGTTCGTTAAGAAGTATGAGTCCTTGGAGCGTGACTCTAAGACACAAGGGTCCGAGCTTGCGAAGGCCCATGAGAACACGCAAAATGCCAAGGCCGAAGCCCAAAAGGCCCTCCAGGAAATTGAGGCGGTCAAGAAGATAGCGGCGGGTAAGGCATTCATTATGCAAAGAAAGCATGTGAAGGAAACTTTCCTTTTACTTACCCGAATTCGGAGTTCTCTAGGAGCGTTCGTAGATCTACCCCGCAGTGTGTCGGATGCCGTGAAGTTCTACCATGCCGAGGAAGGGAGCTCGACGGAGAAGTTGTTCTAGTCTCAGTATACTGGGACCGAACATCCGATGCCCTTGAGCGACCAGTTGAAGCAACTGATCGAGCTTCACAAGGCGACCGAACTGGCCATGAAAAGCCTCATAGTTTAGATGTGGCCTGGTGAGCCCCTGCTTGGCAGCTATTTCGGCTTGGTAAGGTGGCTCGTGAACGCATTCCCCCAGTTTGAAGTCATAAAGCGGTCCCTCTGCATTGAGGGTGCGCAGGGCTTTTGCCCAGGCGAAAGTGCACTAGGCAAAGATGGACGCCGAAAAGCTGGTGAAGGAAGGGCCGCCGGAGGGCAAGGAGCATCGCCACCCCGAAAAGTATTATGACAGCGTCCTGAAGGGTGCTCACCTTGTGGCCGAGGAATGTACTAAGGATGTAATATTTGAATGAATGTACTTTCTGATCCTATAATGTGAACCAAGTTCATATGCACTATGTAGTGCTTGTTAGATTTAAAATATTACCTTCTGTGCGACCGTTTATAAAATTTGAGAGTTGGCCAGTTGTCGGCTTCTGCCCCCATGTAACTAGTACTGAGGTGTTCGGGATAAACATGATCACTCTTTATCCCAGTTTTGGGTCCTTCAAAGGAGGTGTTCAGCACAACGAACCAGGCAATCAGACTATAAAGCTTTATCACTCTCACTTAGCCATAGAAGTCTACAATTTTAAATTTTGGCGAAGCCCCTGGTATTCGGAGGGCCAAACTTGGGGTGCTATGTACGCCTAAGTCGGACAAGATTGACTCCTCGCCCGAAGCGGAAAAAATCTTTATGGATTTGAGACCTCTCGAACAGCGACCAGCTCTCTCCGCATCATGACAGTCAGCTTCCGGCTTTCTCTACTAAGGTGCTCGTCCGGAAGAACCGGGACACAATCGCAGTAGTTCTCCCAGTGCTACCTTAGCCAATATAGCGGAGCGTAAGGTACCAAAACATGGGACCCGGGCAAACCCAACTATTGACCCAAGACATGATTCAGAGCTGATGCATATAATGCTATAAGTTCGGGGTGCCGCACTGTCAAAAGTGTTCAGACTTTTCTTGCTGTGTTATGGGGCACACTGAAGCCCCTGGCGCACTGGACGTACCAAAACATACGGGTGCAATTTGTCGTAAATAGGAAGACAGGAAAAAGGAAGAAGAAATGTAATAATAAGCTAACGTTGTACATTGTTATTGAAATGATACGTCAAAGCGTATGTATATATGTAGTGCGATAAGCAAAAATAGGACTATTTGACATGTCCTATCCAAGGGCAAGCTGCGTGTGGGTAAGTAAAACAGGTATAGTGATCGTTATCAGAGACCACCTAGGGATTCCCTTGTACGTCAAAGCTTCTTGCTTCCTTGGTGTTTCCTTCCCGTGACGGGTCTGATAATTAGACTACAGGAGAGGGCCTTTGGAGAGTAGGGGCCTGAAAGGAAGAAAATGTTAAAGGTATACGGGCCTTGAAGCGGTTGAGCCGCATTGTGGGCTGTGTCGTGGCCGTGCCTCCGCATATGCCCATGGTATCTTGAGTGCATAATTATGTATGCGCGACACTAATTTCGCCGCTTGAATGGGACTAGGACGGAGGCCAAACTGCTAGGCGAGCTCTAAACGTGCCTGGCGAACCTCTTGCAGGGTACTCCGGACTCGCTTGAAGGTGTCCGGGGTCTTTACGCTGAATTGGCGGTTTGCCTCATAAGGCTGCTTTGCGCTTCTGCTGCGAGGGCCACAGTGTGTTCCTCCGTGCGAAGTGAGCGCTCTGTGTTTCCATTAACTATTATAACCCCGCGAGGTCCTAACATTTTGAGCTTGAGGTATGCATAGTGCGGTACCGCATTGAATCTGGCAAATGCGGTTCGTCCGAGTAGTGCGTGATAGCCGTTGCGGAAGGGGATGATATCGAAGATTAATTCCTCGCTTCGGAAGTTATCTAGAGATCCGAAGACCACTTCCAGCGTGATTGAGCCCGTGCAACAGGCCTCTACACCTGGGATGACACCTTTAAAGGTGGTTTTGGTGGGTTTGATCCTCGAGGGGTCTAATACCCATTTTGCGCACTGTATGCTGATAGAGCAGGTTCAGGCTATTGACACCGTCCATAAGGACCCGAGTGAGGTGAAATCCGTCAATGATGGGGTCAAGGACCAATGCGGCAGAACCGCCATGACGGATACTTGTGGGGTGGTCCCTGCGATCGAAGGTGATCGGACAAGAAGACCATGGGTTGAACTTTGCGGCGACTGGCTCCAACGCATAGACATCCCTTAGTGCACGCTTCCGTTCCCTCTTGGGAATATGGGTTGCGTATATCATGTTTACCATTTTCACTTGTGGAGGAATTTCTTCTGCCCTCCTATGTTCGGCGGCCGGAGCTCCTCTTCATCGTTGCTATGCAGCCCCTTTTCCTTATTTTCGGCATTCAACTTGCCGGCCTGTTTGAACACCCAACATTCTCTGTTGGTGTGGTTGGCTGGTTTATGGGGGGTGCCGTGAACTTGACATGAACGATCGAGTATGCGGTCCAAGCTGGACGGTCCCGGATTGCTTATTTTGAATGGCTTTTTCCATTGATCGGATTTAGAGCCACTGAATCCGACATTAACTGCCATGTCTTCGGCGTTGTCGTCGTTGTTGCGGCGCTTGTGCTTGTTACGACGTGGCCTTCCGTTGCTATCTTTGGCATCTGAATTGCCAGGGTTTCTTGATGTGTTGTTGCTGCGAGCCAACCAACTATCCTCGCCCGTACAAAAGCGGGTCATGAGTGTCGTGAGGGCTGCCATGGATTTCGGATTTTCTTGGCCGAGGTGTCGGGCGAGCCATTCATCACGGATACTATGCTTAAATGCCACTAAGGCCTCGGCATCCGGACAGTCGACAATTTTGTTCTTTTTAGTTAGGAACCGAGTCCAGAATTTCCTAGCTGATTACCCTGGCTGTTGGGTTATGTGACTCAAGTTATCGGCATCTAGTGTCGCACATAAGTGCCCTGGAAGTTGTCAAGGAATGTATCTTCGAAATTCTCCCAACTGCCAATGGAGTTTGTCGGTGGGCTATTGAGCCAATGCCGAGCAGGCCCTTTGAGTTTTAATGGAAGGTGATGGCATGTAGATCTTCACCGCGGGCCATGTGGATATGGAGGAGGAAATCCTCGATCCATACTGCGGGGTCTGTTGTGCCATCATATGATTCGATATTCATGGGTTTACAACCTTCTGGGAACTCGTGATCCATTACTTCATCAGTGAAGCATAGGGGGTGTGCGGCGCCTCTATGCCGGGCTATATCATGACGTAGTTCATATGAGTCTTGTCTATTGTGTTCGGCCTGGCCGGATTTGCTTTTAGTGTATCCGGCATGACGGTCGTCATCACGCGTTGGAGCGCACCCCCGTGATCCGTAGATCGATCTTGTAAGTCCTGCTTTGTTTTCCAATACGTCTCGTAGGTCCTGCGTGGTGCCCCGGGCCTTTGTGTTTTTAATTGACTGGCAACAGGGTGTGAGCTGGACTTCGGCCTGATATGCCACTTTGTCTCGCCCACGAGGTGGTCGGTCCGCCGCATCATACGCTGGGAGCGTAGGCTTTAATGCTTCCTCCTCGTGTTGGGGTAGCAACTTGCGCTTTGGGTAACTTTTGGTTGGGCATTCGAGTTCGTATTCCCCGGCCGCCAGGACCTCAGTCCATCATTCCGCTAGTAGATCTTTGTCAGCTTGAAGCTGTTGTTGCTTTTTCTTCAGGCCTTTTGCTGTGGCCATAAGCCGACGCTTGAAGCGCTCCTGTTCGGCGGGATCCTCAGGCCCGATAAATTCGTCGCCGAGGCACACCTCGCCTTCCGAGAGAGGCATGTAATTGTCATCCTCTGATTCTCCGTCTGCTGCATGTTCCTTAGGGCTGGCTTGCCCATCCTCCCGCTCGAGGGATGGCTGGAGGGGATTGTATTCGTCTTCGGCGCTATCCGTAGTGTTATTGTCTCTTGTGCCGGTATCGCCGTTTTTGCTATAGCGGGGCTTAGAGCGGCGCCATTGACGCTGGTGCTTAGATTGCTTCTCGGGGGGATTATCCTCTATTGCCTTATTGTCATCGCTTTCTTTGGGGGTGTCCACCATGTATATATCATATGATGAGGTGGCAGTCCAGTGCCCTGTGGGCGGTGGTTCCTGCTCTTCTACATCGTCGTCCGTACCATCGATGTCTTTGGAGCCGAAATCAAGCATGTCGGTTAAGTCGTCGACAGTGGCTATTAAGTAGGTGGTGGGTGGGGAATGAGTTTCTTCGTCGTCCGCTTCCCACTCAAGCCGGACATAGTTCGGCCGAGGGTGTCCTGACAAGGAGAGAGAGTTCAATGAGTTTAGCAAGTCACCCAAGGATGAGTGCTGAAAGATATCCACGAAGGTGAACTCCATGATCGATGCTCAATCAGATTCGATAGGCATGGACGTGGGCGGTTTAGAGCCTATGGCTAGGGATGAATCCAAGAGTCTGACAACACAGGTCTCGTAGGGAGTTAAGTCAGTATTCGGCTCTATCGCCGCGGAGTACCCGGCCTTCATGGCGGGGTCTATCCACACATCCTCGGATGGCACAATCTGCTCCGGATCAATGGCTGGAATAGCCACAGGTGTGATCTCCCGAACACCGTCCGACAGCAAAGCTAAGTCATGCTTGTCGAGACTGTGCAGCGCACCTAACATGGGCTCGAATCCATCGAAGATCAAGTCTTCGCGGATGTCGGTAGTGTAGTTTAAGCTTCCAAACCTGACCTGATGGCCGGGGGCGTAGCTCTCGATCTGCTCCACATGGCCAAGCAAGTTGGCCCGCAGTACAAAGCCGCCGAATACGAAGATCTGTCCGGGAAGAAAAACCTCACCCTGGATCGCATCGTTGCCGATGATCGAAGGAGCCATCAAGCCTTACGGAGACGACACAGCGGAACTCTCAATGAAAGCACCAATGTCGGTGTCAAAACCGACAGATCTCGGGTAGGTGGTCCCGAACTGTGTGTCTAAGGCGGATGGTAACAGGAGGCAGGGGACACAATGTTTACCCAGGTTTGGGCCCTGTCAATGGAGGTAATACCCTACGTCCTGCTTGAGTGATCTTGATGATATGAGTATTACAAGAGTTGATCTACCACGAGATCGTAGAGGCTAAACCTTAGAAGCTAGCCTATGATTCTAATTGTTTCTTGTCCTACGGACTAAACCCTCCGGTTTATATAGACACCAGAGGGGTCTAGGGTTACACAGAGTAGGTTGCAAGGGATGAGATCTACATATCCGAATTGCCAAGCTTGCCTTCCACGCAAAGGAGAGTCCCACCCGGACACGGGACGAAGTCTTCAATCCGGTATCTTCATAGTCCAACAGTCCAGCCAAAGTATATAGTCCGGCTGTACGAGGACCCCCTAATCCAAGACTCCCTCACCTACCCTACAACTTAATTTGTTCAATTTAGAATTGTCGTGTGTACTGAATTTGTGAGTTATGCCTGGTTTTCTATTGATGTAAGAACCGTTAATATGTTGACCTTGATATGCTGTCAGTTGAGGCAATGAATATGAACTGTTTTTTGTTGTTGTTCTTCTTCTTCTTCTTATTATTATTATTATTATTATTATTATTATTATTATTATTATTATTATATCATATAGGTAACACACTCAATTGATCTCACTACAGTATGTGTAAACAAAAATATGCAATCTGCTTTGCGAATAGCACACGGTTCGTTGATGATACGTCTATACCATTGGATGCTTTCTGAGTCGTGCTTTCTGATTGGTCAGAACCTAAACCCCACAGATCATACATCTATACCATTGGATGCTCCTAGATCGAACGGTGGTCCTCATCCCTTTTGACAACACATGTTGTTTCGGTTGTAATTTTATTTTTATGCAGAAAATGCATGTTAAACTCAAAAAATGTCTTAATATAGCTAATGATACCTGAAATGCGTCAGAAAATCAAACCCGTGGTATAATGATGATTGCGTACCATGGAAATTTTTATGAGGCCAAACGATGAAGTCAACGGCCACTGGAGTTTGAATTGACACGTCTCCTTTTGGAAACCTTGATCCTTCATGTGAGATGCGCTGGTTTGGAAGGAGCGATCATCAAAACTTGTGCCAAACTTTACCAATTTTTTCCACGAGGTCGTGAGAGCACACCACAGGCACACATCAATTTTGATGATGTCCGGACTCCATCTAAATTTCCTGTAATTAAAATACCAACTAGGCCTACGCCAATGGCCGCACCTCATGGCCGAAATGTTTGAAACTTCTCCCCTCTTCTCGAATAAATGGATGGAAACTCGCAAGGCGACACACAAATGTTTTGTACACCTTCTTTGCTAGGTTGATCATAATGGGAGTATCATAGCTAGTATCATGCATGCCAACTAGGCAATTTTGATGAGCTGTCATATAATTAAATGAAGAAAGAGAGGGTTAAGTATCATATCATGATAACGTATCATAATAAATGCTATGCTACTATTTTTCATGGATGACAATAAATAAAATACTACATGATACTAACTTATGATAGTATCATGCATATGATACTACTTCTGTAATGCACACATAGTATCATAAGTTAGTATCTTAGGTTGCCTTACTAATTGCCATGCATGACACAAAGTAGTACAACATTTAATATGATATGGTATCACGATATGATACCACACCCTCTCTTTCCTTATTTGAATATGTGCCACATCATCCAAAAAGTCTAGTTGGCATGCATGATACCGCTTATGATACTCCCATTACGACCAGCCTTAGGGTGGCCATAGTGGGGGTATCATAGCCGGTATCATGCACTCGGGAATAACAAATATGATGATGTGGCAAAGAAGTAACATAGGTAGATATTGTAACATAATAACTATGCTATACTACTTTGTGTCATGCATGTCCATAAATACGGTCATCTATGATACTACTCTATGATACTATGCACTATGAAGGTACGTCTGTAGTATCATACACCAGTATCATATGCATGATATTATAGTATATGATACTCCCCATTATAAGGCTGGCTATAGTGGTGGTATCATAGCTGATATCATGCACTCAGAAATAGCAAGTACGCTGATGTGGCAAAGAACTAAAGAAGATAGAGAGGGTTAGAGTAACATATAGGTAGATACCGTATCATGTTAAATGCGATGCTAATTTGTGTCATGCATGGCAATAAATATGATCATCTATGATACTACTCTATTATACTATGCACTATAATTAAAGGTAGTATCATACACTAGTATCGTATATATATGCATGATACTAGTATATGACACTCTCTGCTATGAGTAGACTAAGTATAGCCTAACTAATACACCCACATGTAGTTCTAGTAGGTTTTTTGATTTTATATGCACTAAAATGCAAGGTAGGTGCAAAGAATGACTTAAACATAGCAGGCGAGACCTGAAATGGGACGGAAAATCAAACCAAGGGTATATCCGCGGTTGTTTACCATGATTTTCCTTCCGAGGCGGAATGATGTAGTAACTGACTATTTGCAGTCTGAAGTGCCGCGTCTCCTTTTGGAAACTATGATCCTTATTGTGAGATGCTCCGGTATGGAAGGTGCGAGCACCAAAACTTGTGCCAAACTTTACCAAAAAATTTCCATGCGATCATGAGAGCACACCACAGTGACATAATGTTTTTTTTATTTTCTGGACTTGATATGCATTTCCTGAAATTAAAATACCAACAAGGCCTATGCCTCTGGCCGCACCCTGCGGCCGACTGTTTGAAGTTTTTTCCCGTTTCTTGGACAATGAATAAAAACTCGCAAAGGGACACACAAATGATCTTGCTAACACCCACATGTAGTTGCGACTATATAAATATACAAACAAGATCTCTTTGTTTGCATATTCAAAGTTTGAGATTGCTAGCCAGGTCTGCCGCCTGGTAAAATATACCAAAAAATCGAACCATAGGGTACAATCGTGATTTCTTACCGTGGAAAAAATTGGAGGCAAAATGATGAACTCGTGTTTTCATTCAAACAAAAATATGATGTTAGTTAATTTAAATGTTTTCAAATAGCACACGGTTCACTTGTGAAAGTTGTGTGTCCACTAAACCGTGGCCGATGCCCCCCTGCCGCGCGGACGATCTGAGTCATGCGCATGATTGGCCAGAACCCAAACCGCACGGATCGTACGTCTACACCGTAGGATGCTCCCAGATCTAATGTGATCCTCATCCCTTTCAACTGAAAATGCAGGCCGACTAGGATTTGATTTATATGCCAAAATGCACGGTAAATGCCAAAAAATGTCTGAAATATAGCACACAAGACCTGAAATGCCCAGCAAATCAAACCCGTGGTATAATGGTGATTGCTTTACATGGGAAAATTTTAGAGGCATAATGATGAACTCACGTCTTCATTTCAAAATTAGTACATCTTCATTTCAAACGAAATTATTCTATTTGTGCACACGAGCTATTAGAGGCAACCATTTGCAAAGGCCTTTCCACGTGGCTACCGGGGATATTTTTCACCCTTTTCATGTAGGCCGCCAACACCCCCCCACCGTCCGCCCGCGTTTCACTCAAATAGTCCACCCAATCTCCATCGCCAGCCCCCCTCCCCCAGATCCACAGCAGAACCCTCTCCGGCACCGGTGTGCTCACCCCGGCCATGTGCCCGCTCTTCGCGTCAAGCCTACCTTCACTTTTGTTCCCAACACGCGGCTGCTCGCGCCTCCCCGTCTTCGTTTGCTCGCCAGCCACCCTCGAGCATATTGATCCTGTAATCCTCGCCTCTCATGTGGTCCGACCGGGTTTCCATTAAGAATCCTGTTAGTTACTGCTCTCCATTGCGATAAGGCATATTTCCTTGCAATTTCTCTTCTTTTTTGTTCCGTGTGTTCCCAAATTGGCAATAAAATAACAGAGAGTGTATATATGTTCATTATCTACCTTCCTAACTAGTACATATAAGTTGTATTTGTTCCAATAAGTTACTGCCGATTTACAGATCGTGGGCGCCCGAGTCACACAAACTTAACAAATAAGCCGTACATTTTTAAATTATTGCATGACATGTTTAGACAGCTTGATACCAAGTTGTTAGTTTTATGCTTATCCTCCTTTCTTGAGTTTCGCATGTGTTCTCTGTAGATGCCGATTAGAAGCGACACACTCATGCTTCAGGCGATGTATCTTCATCTGATTCTGACAACCCTAGGTCTTCAACAGATGGTGAGGGATCAAGTAATCTTGAACAGGATAGAGCTGCAACAATTAGCCTTCCGATCAAGACGTAGAGGAACGCTCAAAGGAAGCCCACACACAAACCTAAAGGTGTATATGAAGTAACCGAGATCGGTATAAAGTGTTGGGCTCCAACTAAACCAGATAAAGCACACACGAGGTTCAGGAGTGTGTGTGGATTTGTTGTCAGGGCAAGGCTTAACATTAATCTGCTGGGGTTTCGGAAGGCTGAGACAGATACACAGCAAAGGATAGTTCGGGAGATCATGCATCACTTCAACATTCCAGAGCAGTGGAGAATGCAGGTGGAACATGCTACACTGAAGACGGCTAGGGATGCTTGGAGAAACTGGAAGCACATGTTGTACAAGAAGTACTTGAGTGAAGGCAAGGACCCAATCCCCGCATACCCCCAAATTAGAAAGGCAGTCTGGGCAGAATTCAAAAGGGTCAGGGCAACTAAAGAGTTTGCTAAGAAGAGTGCCAAGCAATCGGAACTTCAGAAGAAGAACACACACCCCTACCGTATGGGGGTGATAGGATACTACGACATGAAACCGATATGGGACCAGGATGACAAAGAAGTAGTAGTGGCGGATGGGAAACCGGCCTTTAGTGAAATCAGGGGCAAACGCGCCAGATACTACTTGCGAGCACGTGCAAGGAGGTGTGACGACAGAACTTATTACTTTCGAAACTCATGTGACGAAGAACTATATCAAGTGATGTTAAAGGCTTCCAAGATCTCTGGAAGGTTCTACAGGAACTCAGGGCCATGTGACATTCTATTCCATGCTCTGGAAACAAGAGAGCCCCCTGGCCATGCAAGGGGTATATGTGTTAATGTCCCGCACAAGAGGGTTTTCACACTCAGCAAAGAAGAGAGGCTCAACATGAAAAAGCGAGGAGTGAGATGGAGTAGAATGAATTGTATGAATGGTTAAGGAAGGACATGTATCCGACTATTCAAAAGGATATTAAGGAGTCAATGATGATGCAGAAGACTCTAACACTGATAGATAGCCAACATAAGGGAGGGGAGGCGGGCATGGAGGATGCTGCTTATTGTGCAACAACACCGCACAAGAGTAGTTGTGCATCAGCTGGCCCCAGTAACGCTGAGACTGCAGCTGCTCATGATGATGCTATATCTGCTCTACCTAGAATGAAAGATAGACTGAAGGGCGTGGTTACACATTATGAATGTACATTAAAATGTGCAACAACCTAGGTTTTCTCACCCGTCTTAGAAGAGCGCCCATTGTTGGATAATGTGCCATTGAAGCCTGGCTATGTGAAGTGCTATGTGACTAAAGTAAATCCTGGATTCAATAAATTTTCCCTGAAGAATGTCCTAGGAGACTTTGATGAGCAAAGGACCTTGGGAGAAACACTATTACATCACATCCAGTGCCCACGAAAGGAAATAGAGTTCATCGATGAGATCCCTGAAGCCCCACCAAGAGAAACCAATATCCCCCCTCAACTGGTGACGCTCTCCTTGCCACAGCAGCTCTCACATGCTTCCCCCAAAGAACCTAATACTCATAATCCGACGGCTGATGCATTAACCTATGACCAGCCGGCCTGACTTTGTGCCATACAGGCCATGTCATCCTCCACCCCAGAGTAGCCAGTGGCAAGGCCAATAACTGCTGAAGATGCACTAGCGGTTCAGATGCCGGCCGCTGAAGCAGTGGGGGGAGACCCAGGTGCAGCACATGCTCACCAGACCAACCCGGTGGAATAGACTGCTAAGCAGTCTAATGCTTCGGAATCGCCTGCTAAGCAGTCTGCAGGTCCAGAGCCGACTGCTCATCAGTCCGTCGGTCCACAGTCGCGTGATCAGCATACCAATGTGTCATCACTTCCTATTCATCAAACCAACATGTTGGCACGACCTCCTTAGCGCACCGACAAGTTGGCACCACCTGTGCAGAAATCTGACATAGCTTCAACGCATGGTCTATAGTCTGATGCCTCTGCTCCTACAGCCCAGCAGTCCGTCACAGTAGCGCTGCCAGCTCAGCGGTCCAGCATAGATAAACCGTCTGTTAAGCAGTCCGTCGAAGCTTCATCGTCTGCTCGGCAGCCTACCTTGAAGCCAACCAGACGTTCTGCCAGAAATGCTTAAGTACAAAGAAGGAAGTGGCCAAAAAGGCTGCACCCGCGAGGAAGCGCAGCAGGAGAGCGAAGAGAAAAGAGAATGATTGCCTCTTACTTAAAGCAGTCATCGCCCAGAACCAAATTAACAGCAAGTAGTTTGAATTGGGGAGTAATATTATTTATGATGACATGGATGATGAAGAAGTAGATTTGTTGGTTGCTAAAAGTAAAGCAGACGTACTTGAAGCACACAATTACGTCCATGGCCAGCTATTTCTTGTTGGCGAATACTTTGATGAGTGCAACTCCAGTTGACGCGAGTTACATGAATATTGCATGGATCAAATGTTAGCAGGTCATCATGGTTTGCTAGTCCACTACAACAAAGATCATTTCTGACACGATGCTGGTTCCATTAATGTGAGTTTCGAGGACTTACATATCTTCTTCAACATCAACAAGCTTGATGCCACTCTTGTTATATGCCTGATTTTGTAAGTACTTAACAAACTCTGATCAACTTCTCCATACAAGCCTGTAAATGATAAACTTCTGACTGCATTTTATTCCTCTCAGGGGATTGAACACGCAGAGAATAAAAAGCGAGAGTGTGTATTTCATAGATCCGGCATTAGCAAATGGCATAACATTAGATGGTAAGGACCTACGGGACTGGGCCATTAACACAGTCGGCTGTCTCTTCGAAAACATGTCCCATGCCAAATCATATCTCTGGCCATACCATGAATGGTAAGTCAAGTAAACAACCACGCATACACTGATTGACTTTCAGATTTCAACATAATTCGTAAGTTCATGGCTTTCTTAATATGTACCAATCACTGGATATTGGTATTCATTGTTCCAAACAAGAACAAAGTTTACTACATGGATTTTCTCAGAGAGTCAACAAACGCTCAGGATCTGACGCATCTTCAACAATTCGTGGATAGGTATTGAATTCTATGATGTTGAAATTAATTTGCATTCATATCTGGTTCAATAATTGATGTTGTCAAAATTCATCTGCATTTGCAGTGTGCTCGCATTGTGGAAAACTAAACCTGGCAACCTGTTCAAGAGGGAAATACCTCTATAGCACGAGATCGTTTCTCCGGTAACACACCGAAATCCGTTATTGTTGGAAAATTTATCCAATAGTCTGAAAATACCTTTTCTTACGCTAGTCAAATATTCAAGCTTCTAAATAAACCTCTTTCTATTTTTGTCCAAAGAAAAAATAATACACTGGTTAGGTTGTTCCTAACAGGACAAATATAGGACTAATTCTGTACAAAAAAATTCAGTTTCCTCAGCAACAAGCAGGGACCAACCTTTGTGGATACTATGTTTGTAGACACATGATCTCCATCTGCAAATCTGCTGATAGTTGTGACAATCCTCGCGAATTAGTACCCATAAGTCTATCTCAATTAATATCTTCTACTCCACCCATATGGCACATTCTGATCTTAAAAATACTGCAGCTTATCTTAGAACCGAGGACCCCTGAACTGCTCCCGGCTGGTGAATTGCTGATGGTTCGGAGATTTATCAGCGACTTCTTCCTGAATCACTACATCAATCCCACTAGTGATAATGAAGATTCCAGCATGTGTTCTCATGATACATTGAGTAAGAGTAAGCCGCTACACATATACGCATGGATCCATTGTTTTCCATCTGATGAGGTCTTCGTATTTTGTACACTATGATTAATTATTTAATGCATATATGTATGGACAAATCATTGGACTCTAGCTACCATATGTTCAATTGGAATTGTTGCGAAATCTGATGAATGTTCTTCCCGTGGACACTATTTGTTCAATTGAATATTGTGTCGAATTTTCTTTTTGCATGCTGATTCAAAATGGGATATTTTTGTTTGAATCTTGCAATTCCTCCGCACACGGTTAACCTACATGAGTGTGTGCGATCCACATCAGAAAGCATACACCAATCATAGCGGAACCGTTGGTGATACACAGCAGATCGCAAACGATTTGTAGCGCTACTACGTGCGCGTAGGGTCTCCGGAACCGTTTGTGATATCATGGTATCGCAGACGAGAGCTTGGAGTAAACTGTTCCCCATGTAAAATACAGTCCCAGTCGTAAAAAAATTCGGAAACGTGTGGGATCCCAAACGAAAAGCACATGTCACTCTTGTCGCAATCGTCGATGATACACAACAAATCACAAATGGTCTGCGGTACTTTCATGTGTGCGAAGGGGCTCCTGAACCGTTTGTGATAGAACAATATCGCACATGGTAATTGTTGGGAAACATGTGCGATGAAGTCTTGCATGGCAGATGGGTTCCACAGAAAACTCATGTGTGATGGGGCACATATCGCACACAGTTCATATGTTAGCCCGTGTGACCTACATACTGTTTCCCAAATGGTTCATTACAACATACTGTTTCCCAAACGTTTAATCACCGATCCCACACGTGCGAAAGAATTTAGTGTGTGTTATATCATAGACGATTACAGTTTGCAAGGCCTCTGGATCATGGCTCCATATCCCTGATGGTTTCTGGGTCGTGTGGGAAGGACCCCCCTATCACCCACACTCACTTGGCGACGGTTCCAAATGCCATCATAAAAAAGGGGTTAAAAACCGTGTGTATAGTACCAACGCGTACCAGTGGCACTACTAGTTGGAATAGCTCCTACCCACTTAATAACATAATCAACAACAACCAAAATATGAGTATACCCAGTAGAGGAAGGAAAATGTCCCATGTAATCAAAACCCCAAACATCAAATGGTTCAACAACAAGTGAATAATTCATAGGCATTTCTAGACGCTTACCAATATTACCAATTCTTTCATATTCATCACAAGATAAAACAAAATTACGGGCATCTTTGAAGAGGGTAGGCCAATAAAACCCAGATTGCAATACCTTGTGAGAAGTTTTGTCTCCCGCATGATGCCCTCCATAAGCTTCAGAGTGACATTTCCGTAGGATTTGTCCCTGTTCATGCTCAAGTACACAACGTCTAATAATACCATCTGCTCCTTCTTTATAAAGATGTGGGTCATCCTAAAAGTAATGTCTTAAATCATAGAAGATTTCTTTCTTTTGCTGGTATATGAAGCTAGGTGGTATATATTTAGCAACAATGTAATTAGAATAGTCAACATACCAATGAGTGTTATGAGAAACATTTATTGTAGCTAATTGCTCATTAGGAAAACTATCATTAATAGGTTGTGTGTCATCATGAATATTTTCTAACCTAGACAAGTTATTAGCTACGGGGTTCTCAACTTCCTTTCTATTAGTGATATGTAATTCAAATTCTTGCAGCAAGAGAACCCACCTAATGAGTCTAGGTTTAGCATCTTTCTTTTCCATAAGATATTTTGTAGCAGCATGATCAGTGTGAACAATCACTTTATAATCCAGAATGTAAGATCTGTATTTATCACAAGCAAACACCGCTGCTAAAAATTATTTTTAGTACTAGCATAATTTCTTTGGGCACTGTCTAGAGTTTTACTAGCATAATGAATAACATTTAGTTTCTTATCAACCCTTTGTCCTATAATAACACCAACAGCATAATCACTAGCATCACACATAATTTCAAAAGGCAAGTTCCAATCAGGTGGTTGAACAATAGGTGCAAAAATCAAGGCTTTCCTAAGTGTTTCAAAGGCTTCTACACAATCATCATCAAAAACAAATGGAACATTCTTTTGTAAAAGATTTGTAAGAGGCCTAGAAATTTTAGAGAAGTCTTTAATAAACCTCCTATAGAAACCAGCATGACCGAGGAAACTATGAATAACTTCGATATATTTAGAACATGGCATTTTCTCAATTGCATCAACTTTAACTTTATCCACCTCAATACCTCATTTAGAAATTTTATGTCCCAAGTCAATACCTTCATTAACCATAAAGTGGCACTTCTCCCAATTCAAGACAAGATTAGTTTGCTCGCATCTCTGCAAAACATGATCAAGGTTGCTCAAGCAATCATGAAAAGAAGTTCCGTAAACGGCAAAATCATCCATGAAAACCTCAACAATCTTTTCACAAAAGTCAGAGAATATAACAGTCATACATCTTTGAAAGGTAGCAAGTGCATTGCATAAACTAAAAGGCATACGTCTATAAGCATAAGTTCCTGATATGTCTCTAATGTTTCTATGATTTCTGATTGCTCCATGCTATTATATTACCCATCTTGGATGTTTTATATGCATTTATATGCTATTTTATATTATTTTTGGGACTAACCTATTAACCTGGAGCCTAATGCCAATTTCTAATTTTTTCTTGTTTTTGAGTTTTGCAGAAAAGGAATATCAAACGAAGTCCAAATCAGTTGAAAATTTTATGGTGAATTTTTTATGGACCAGAAGAAGCCCCCGAAGCAAAAGTGTTGGGCCAGAAGAGCCACAAGGCATCCACGAGGGTGGAGGATGGCCCCCTAGGGTGCGCCCCCTGTCTTGTCATCGCCTCGTGGACCCCCCCTGACTTGTTCCCGATGCCAAAATTTCCTATAAATATAGAAATCCCCAGAAATAAACCTAGATCAGGAGTTCCGCTGCCGCAAGCCTCTGTAGCCACAAATAACCAATTGGGAGCCCGTTCCGTCACCCTGCCGGAGGGTGAAACCATCATCGGTGGCCATCTTCATCATCCCGATGATCTCCATGACGAGGAGGGAGTAGTTCACCCTCAGGGATGAGGGTATGTACCAGTAGCTATGTGTTTGATCTCTCACTCTCTCTCGTGTTCTTGACATGGAACGATCTTGATGTACCGCGAGCGTTGTTATTATAGTGGGATCATACGATGTTTCTCCCCCTCTATCTTCTTGTGATGAATTGAGTTTACCTTTGAGGTTTCACTGTTATCGGATTGAATACTATTATGGATTTGAGAACACTTGATGTATCTCTTGCGTGGGATACCCGTGGTGACAATGGGGTGTTCTATTGATTCACTTCATGTATGTTTTGGCACTCAACTCGCAGATTCCCGAGGTGACATTGGGGTAATCTATGCATAGGGGTTGATGCACGTTTTCGTCCTTGTTTCTCCAGTCGGAATCTTGGGGCACTCTTTGAGGTTATTTGTGGTGGATGGAATATTATGAATCTGAAGTTGTTTCATGCATATCGTATAATTGACCCACAGATACTTGTGGTGACATTGGAGTATGTAGGTGACATTAGGGTTGATTGATGTGTGTCATATCGTGTTATTTTACTACAAACTCTAGGGATATTTGTGACACTTATAGGAACAACTCAATGGATTGATCGAAAAGAATAACTTTGATGTGGTTTCGTACCCTACAAGCAATTTCATCTTATGTTCTCCGCGATAGGAACTTTCGAGTGACTCTTTGTTGCACGTTGAGCGATTGCCATATGATTTAATTATGTTATCATTGTTGAGAGAACTTGCACTAGTGAAAGTATGAACCCTAGGCCTTGTTTCCAAGCATTGCAATAGCATTTTCGCTCAATTTTGTTACTTGCTACCTTGTTGTTTTTATATTTTTCTGATTACAAAGACCCATATCTACTATTCATATTACACTTGTATGACTGTAACATCCCAAAATTCTAAATTTTGGAATGTTATATTAATTAAGTGATAATGATTGCTTGTGTGATTTGTTGTGTGAAATTGAGTGAAATTTGAAACTTTTTGAAAGTTGAATAAGAGGGAATGAAATGGCTTTCCCAAACATTCACTTTGCATTCTACTCTCCATGAATTCAAATTCATTTCAAATATAAAACTCTAGAGAGAAGATGACATGACTTCTTCCATTTAAATAAATGAAAAGGGTTTTGAAAAGATTTAAATTCCATTTGGAACTATTTCAAATTCGGAAACTTTATGCAACTCAATGAGTTTCATGAGAGAAGATAGAGTGACTTGTTCAAATGCTAAGAAAGAGAGTTGGACGTTTCAAAGAATCAAAATGAAAGTCCTTTGAAGTTATTTTGAAACCCACTTTCAATTTGGAGTATTTGGTTTTTATTTAAATTATTTTTCTCCAAAAATAAAATATATGGAAAATAGGGTAAAATGATTCCCTACAGTAGAAAATTGGAGAAAAATGAGTTTGAAATTATTTTGGTATTTTAAAGTATTTTTATTTGGTTTTTTAAAAAGCCAGGAGCACTGTTTGCTTTATTTTATTTTTTCTGTAACTTATTTCCCCTTGAAAAATAGTTCATCTTTTAGAAAATCTTTTTCTGAAAATTTTGATATATAATACGACTATATATCATTTTTATTATTTGTTGTTTATTTTTTATCTTTGTTGGCTGTTAAAAAAAGGGAGAAGCCCACCACCGCGCCAGGCCGGGCCACCTTGCGCACCCCAGCATCGGCCT
The DNA here is from genome assembly GCF_018294505.1 of Triticum aestivum. Lineage (NCBI taxonomy): Eukaryota > Viridiplantae > Streptophyta > Magnoliopsida > Poales > Poaceae > Triticum > Triticum aestivum. Next base: position 387,273,737 of record NC_057812.1, on the reverse strand, counting down.
TCCAGCACCGCGCCCCGCACCGCCTACCGTCGCTCACCCTCTCGCCTCCTTTGCGCGCATGTCGCCTCGCCAGCCACCGACAGGTGGGACCCACCTGTCGGGTCCGTCCCCGAGCTCCAGCCGGAGTCCGCTGCCTACACGCTCCGCGCCGCCGCCGCCGTGTCCGAGCATGAAATCTCCCCCTCACCTCTGCGACTTGCCCAAGCTACCGCCTCGCCTTCCCCTTTTTAAGCCGAGGCCCCGGCCCCTCTCTCCCTCCTCCTCCAGGCCGCAACAGCCACCGCAGCTCGCGCCCGCACTCACCGGAGTTCGAGCCGCCTCCGTAGTGCTGCCGCCCTCGACCGAAAGCCGCCGCACCTTCAACTTCGCCTTGCCGCGCCGCGACCCTATGTGTCCCGTCCGTCGCCGCCGACCCCGGAGCAGCCGTCGCCATCCGCATCCATCACCGCCATCGACTTCGCTGCCCCGCGCCGCATCCGCCGCCGCCGGAGCCGCCGTCCGCCGCTGCCAGAACCGCCTCCTTCGCTGGCAGCCGCCGCCATCTTCTCCGTTGCCCACGCCGCGCCGCCGTGCTACCTTCCAAACCCCCCCCCCTCCTCGGCGTCAGATCTGGATCCAACCGACCAGATTGATATTGTTTTTTTGAAGCGTTTTCCTTTAACTAGCGAACGTTCGTTGTTTAAGCCTGTGTAGCGAACAATTTTCATTGTTTAGGTTCTGTCGTGAACGTTCGTCCGTTAGTTTTTCTGTTACGTAGCCAGGGACCCATATGTAAATAGTTTTCTTAGAGATTAGTCCTTGATTTTCAAACCCTTACAACTTTTTACCTGTTTGTCCAAATTTGACGAAACCAACGCCAATTTCTTCGTCATGCTCTCAACTATCCAGAGAACATAAAAAACAACTTTTTGAAATTTTAAAATTTAAATTAGATCAGATTTGAATTCAAACTTGTTTTGGCTATAACTTGAGTTTTATAACTCCGATTTCATTGATTCTTTTTGCAAATCGAAGCTCTTAACTTGTACTTTCTGTTAAGATCAAAATCACACTATTCTACTACTGTTAAAAATATGTTTATGTCCATGAGTATTATTTGATAGTTTTGAAGTTTTCCAAAGTATTTTCTTCGTTCTTTTGGATCTTTTGAGTGATTACTTATGTGTGGTTACAAATGCTAGCTTACGATAGATTGATTGGAGTGTGACGAGTAGAACTATCAGGAATTATGAGTGCGAGGAATCTTCATCAACAATACAAGGCAAGTTCACACTTTGATCATACTTTTCATACCAGTTTTACTTGCATTAGATACACCCCTGAAAGATTGCACGAGTAGGATTGGGAATTGGGTTTGCTATGTAGTTGATGAGGTAGGAACCTATTACCTTCTTGAAACACCTGGGATTATTCGTTATGTCATATATTGCTTAGCCATGCTCGTAGATGGAGATTGGTATGTGAGCATGCAAGTTGTGAGAGTTAATAACTAAGTGAAACTTAAGGTGGCTACTTTAATACACATCTGGGTGGATTGGTTGTGGGCACCTTGGGAATCCAGTGTTGTCCAAGGAGATCCCGGGGTACCCGTGTGATCATCTAATGGAATGCCACCCAGGCTCAAAGGGATCATAAGATTATTAATACCTAGATACTTCCATGTGCAGCCACAAGCCATTATGGGCTCTAGCATAGTTAAGTAAGCTGCGGGAAACCTTTCCATGATGAGCTAGCAGATGTAGGGGAATTGTAGGTGTACCGGCCTATCTATCGGTTAAGGGGACCTCTTCAAAAAGGCTATGTCTCGATCTTCCGATCATGGATGTGGTCGAGTCTTGTGGGGAAAAGTGTGCAAACCTCTGCAGAGTGTGCAAACTAATTATGATTAGCCGTGTCTTCGGTTACTGACAATTTTGAGTATCCGGAAGTGAATTATTGGTTAATCTCATCACTCTATTTAATGTAATTGTTGGGTTATTAATGATTTGGTGATTTTGGGATTGAGTTGGGGTTACCTTCTAAATATGGGTTATTTAACTTAGTAGTAAATAAGATTTATTCCTTTGTTGTAGGGAAAATTTGGCTTGATGCAAAATTAAACTTAGAGCCTCCACCAGCCAAATATGCATATAGAGATAGACATTTTCATTATTATTCTATGGTGTGAAATTGCCAGTACATTCAATGTACTGACCTACACGGCTGCAACATCTCATGTTGCAAGAATTGTGTGATGAATAAGTGATATGTTAGGGTTACGATGTCTACACTCAACTTTGCAGTTGGTGTTGTTGGGACTCCATAGCTTTGTTGTTTCTTCCGCTATATGGATTGAGGTAATAGTATTTATGTTACTCTATATATGTGATTTACCTTTGTTATAAATCCTCGACTACTGTCTATGTCAGCATACCGATCCAGGGATGAAACTTAAGCACAAAGACTTCGATCCATTCGGGTCGGGTCACTACAAGATGGTATCAGAGCACATGTTGACTGTAGGATGTGGCCCCTTGAAACTGGCAAGCCCATAGGAAAGATTTTCTCTAAAACTTTATTTTCAAAAAGATCTTTTACCTCTCTTCCTTTATGAGATTTATCGAATATTCCCTTTTAGTTGGACAATACCCTTTCCCCCTTTTGACCACATGAAGATTCGACGGATGAGATTGCTCCAAGAAGTAGAAGATATCGGACAACTAAGACCATTTTGGAATAAAGAGTATTTTACTGGGCATTAGAATAATTGAAACTACAACGGTTGAAGACTCCGAAGACTAAGAGAATTTGAAGGCTTTGAAGAATTCCCCAATTGAAAGCTACCCTTATGGAACTTATCAGACTATTGAAGCTGCCAATACCTGAGATCGAGGTGTCTCAGAAAAAGACCGGAGCATGGAGCATTAAAACTCAAAGTTTTTGTCAAGAAAACTCTAAGGCAGGAGATATCAACTATGGAACGATAGCTCATGGCAATGATATGGGCATAAACATGACTATCTATGATGTTATCGCTTGCTTATGCTATTGTCACTATGTTGAGTTAAGCATGCATTTCTTTGGAAGGATTGTATGACAAAAGGGCTAATGGAGCACCTATCAGCAAAAGATGAAGTTTTAACCTTAGCTCGTGTATCACCGGGATCTGGAGTAGGACATCAAGAATTTTCAGATGGACCTTCAGGAAGCCGTATTTGACAAGGAAGCATTTCATGAAGAACTCAGGACCTAGAAGCTGAAAGTATCCAAGATGGAGGAGCAAAACCTCGAGATACTGGAGATTCATCAGGAACTGAAGGACAGTAGGACCATGGTTCATGCCAAGGAGGTTGAAACCCAGAGGTTTGGAATGCAACTCCAGAATATTAAAGGACGTCACGAGAGACTTCGCGCCAACATAAATGACCTGGCAGAAGAACTTGAGAAGATCAGCAAGCACGATCAGAAGAAGACCAAACCCTGTTATATACTTACATTAGATACGACGATTGTGAGTTGTCATTTGTTTAATGTTTTTCTGACAGCCACAAAATAAAATCTGTCTCTTCAAAACTATTGTTCATATTGTGTGTATCCCTCTCTATCTCTCTTATCTCACCCCAAAACCCTTGGAACCAATAGAGGATGAATGGAGATTAACTCACATTTTCGGAACCGATAAGTCAATTGGAGATGGATCGATGGATTCAAAACATGGAAGATCACATGAAGAATAACACTATAGCCGGAAAGGATATGGCTCAACATGCTCTTCAGTGTTTGAAAGAGGTGCTGCTACTTGGTGGAGGATGTACCAAACCATCAATGGATGGCAAGGAGTAACCACTTGGGAAGAATTAAAGTTGACTCTGCTAAGGTCTTAGCTTTTGTCCCAGAAATTGAAACCTTATGGAAATGATATGAAGAAACCTTGTGCATGCAAGCTCTATGGAGAAATAGTACACAACCATAAAGAACACAAGGATGAATGCCCTCATTGTGAAGAAAGTCACCCAGCTGAAGAATGCCCAACTAGGCAGATTACTTGTTTCTTGTGTGAAGGGACTACCCACTACCCTGCTCAGTGTCACCTTTACCCCATGGTACAAAGAACCATCCAGCAGAAGAAAGAAGTAATGAAAGGAGCCCTCATGGAAATTTTTAGAAGAACATGTGATGAAGGAAGAGGTGGAGAACACACCTAAAGACGACCCAATTAAACCCCACCAAGTCATGCTCCTCATGTGGAATTAGAGTATGACCCGCAGGAAATTGAAGCCCTGATTGGCACGGAAAAGTCCAGGAAGAGAAATAGATTGGATTCCAGGAATAACCCAATTTCTACAAAGAAGGACCCGAGTCATATCACATGTTTCAGGTGCAAAGATCCAGGACACTACTTCAGCAATTTCCCAAAAGGGAAGGCAAGGACCCAAGGAGGCTATGTAATCACAAGGAAACCTTGAGACTGGTTAGAAGTAATATGTTTTCGTTGTAACTAAGCAGGGCACTTTGCCATAGATTGTCCCAAAGAGAAGGAGGCTTGTTCTAAATAGTTGAGTTTGCAACAGAAAAATATATTAGTAGTAGTGGGAATGTTTTTTTTATTATTGAGGTGTTGAGTAGAGGCATGGAATGGATATGCAAGAGATTGTAATAAGTTCATGAAGTCAATAAAGTTCATGTGTCATGATTTCATACGTTGAATTTTATGAGTTGTTACTCTATGAAGAAGGATTTTGGACCATTTTTCGAGGATATGAGAAATATGGTATATGGAAGAATTTGTGCATTTCAAGGGTGGTAGTACCCTATGAGGACACTTGACCCCTGGAAAGGATAATGATATTCCATGGAGTGGACTTCGAACAAAAATAAGTACGAGTTTTATCTTGATATGTGGGATACCCCAAGAATAAGAAGAGATGAAGTACTATTGGATATAAAGGAGGTATAATGTTGGTAATATGAAGCAATTTTAACCCCAGGATGAGTTGAAGCTATAAATGTGATGAGGTGAGCCCATAATCCAGAGTCTCCAGGACCTGCCAAGAAGCAAGCACACTCTTGCTGAAGGAAAAACCCTGGAAGAGGATATGCCTTTATCAATAGACGATCTTATAGGAGTTACGCAAAACCTGAGAGTGAAGAAACGATAGATGTTTGTTTGGCTTGCAGAATCAATGGATTATTCGAACTTAGTTCGTGGACAAGAGGAATTCTGCAATGCTTGTGAGGATGACCGTGTGTTAGAATGCGAGATTCACTAAACCATATGCAAGGTAATGATTTGGGTGCGGAATGGATTGATCACCATGCCGACTTACTCTTATTATTCACCTTGCTATATGAGATGGTAAATCTGAGTGACTTACCCATAGTAGAACGACGATGATCGAAAACTTGTTTAAACCTTAGAATGGTATGACAATTTTCCCTTGTACAAGGCAACAGTTACCAATAGTAGGTCATACGGTGAGAATGAAGCCCGGACCCGTTTTCTGCAGGGACCCAGTCAAATTGTTTGACGACCACCATGAGATATCGATAGTTGTTTAGTATTGGCGCCAGACCCGTCAGCTAAGAAGACCCAGTCATAGGAGGACCGTACCAAGATAAAATGACAAGAGAATTGAGGAAAAAGTTATGCCACTACCGAAAGAGCCCAGAGAAGGAATTATTCCAAAGATCTAAGAAGACCGACCCTGTCAACCATAAGAATGGAGTACATGAGTTTTGATGGAGCCGTAACCATGACTCTAAGGGTGGTAGCACCCCAGACCTTCGTGCCAATGAATGGACTTTCGAGGAAACCCTGAACCTAACCTATTTCTTGCTAGCCTCTCCGAATCTTGAGGGCGAGATTCATTTTAAGGGTAGTAGGTTTGTAACATCCCAAAATTCTAAATTTTGGAATGTTATATTAATTAAGCGATAATGATTGCTTGTGTGATTTGTTGTGTGAAATTGAGTGAAATTTGAATTTTTTTTGAAAGTTGAATGAGAGGGAATGAAATGACTTTCCCAAACTTTCACTTTGCATTCTGCTCTCCATGAATTCAAATTCTTTTTAAATACAAAACCCTAGAGAGAAGATGACATGACTTCTTCCATTTAAATAAATAAAAGGGTTTTGAAAAGATTTGAATTCCATTTGGAACTATTGCAAATTGGGAAACTTTATGCAACTCAATGAGTTTCATGAGAGAAGATAAAATGACTTCTTCAAATGCTAAGAAAGAGAGTTGGAGGTTTCAAAGAATCAAATTCAAAGTCCTTTGAAGTTGTTTCGAAACCCACTTTCAATTTGGAGTATTTGGTTTTTATTTAAATTATTTTTCTCCAAAAATAAAATATATGGAAAATAGGGTAAAATGATTCCCTACAGTAAAAAAATTAGAGAAAAATGAGTTTGAAATTATTTTGGTATTTTCAAGTATTTTTATTTGGTTTTTAAATAAACCAAGAGCACTTTTTGCTTTATTTAATTTTTCTATGTCATTTATTTGGCCTTGATAAATAGTTCATGTTTTAGAAAATCTTTTTCTGAAAAATTTGATATATAATACAACTATATATCATTTTATTATTTGTTGTTTATTTTTTATTTTTGTTGTGTTTCAAAAAAAACGAGAGAAGCCCACCGACCGCGCCTGGCCAGGCCACCCGGCCTGCCCAGCAGCGCCCTTCCAGCACCGCGCCCCGCACCGCCTACCGCTCGCTCGCCCGCTTGCCTCATTTGCGCGCACGTCGCCTCGCAAGCCACCGACTGGTGGGACCTACATGTCGGGTCCGTCCCAGAGCTCCAGTCAGAGCCCCACGCCGCCGCCGCCGTGTCCGAGCAGGACATCGCCCCCTCGCCTCTGCCCCTCGCCCAAGCCACCGCCTTTCCTTTCCCCTTTTTAAGCCGAGGCCCCGGCCCCTCTCTCCCTCCTCCTCCAAGCCGCAACAGCCACCACAGCTCGCGCCCGCACTCGCCGGAGTTTGAGACGCCGCCGCAGCGCCACCGCCTTTTCCCGCGCTCCACCGCCGCCCTCGACCGAAGCCGCCGCCACCTTCAACTTCTCCTCGCCGAGCTGCGCCCTTCTGTCTCTCTGCCCGTCGCTGGCGACCCCAGAGCAGCCGTCGCCGCCGTCGACTGCGCCGCCGCTGGAGCCGCCGTCCGCCGCTGCCGGAACTGCCTCCCTCGCTCGCAGCCGCCGCTGCCGCCGCCGCCGTCTTCTCCGTCGCCGACGCTGCGCCATCGTCGTACCTTCCAATCCCCCATCGCCGTCAGATCTGGATCAAACGAACCATATTGTTTTTTTGAAACGTTTTCCTTTAACTAGCGAGCGTTCGTTGTTTAAGCCTTTGTAGAGAATAATTTTCATCGTTTAGGTTCTGTTGCGAACGTTCGTCCATTAGTTTTTCTGTTACGTAGGCAGGGACCCAGATGTAAATAGTTTTCTTACAGATTAGTCCTTGATTTTAAAACCGTCACACCTTTTTACTTGTTTGTCTAAATTTGACGAAACAAATGCCAATTTCTTCGTGATGATATCAACTATCCAGAGAACATATAAAATCAAATTTTTGAAATTTTAAAATTTTAATTAGATTAGAATTGAATTCAAACTTGTTTTGGCTATAACTTGAGTCCTTTTGCAAATTGAAGCTCTTAACTTGTGCTTTCCGTTAAGATAAAATCACACTATTTTGCTGTTGTTAAAAATATGTTTATGTCCATGATTTTTATTTGATGGTTTTGAAGTTTTCTGAAGTATTTTCTTTGTTCTTTTGTATCTTTTGAGAGATTGCTTATGTGTGGTTCAATTGCTTGCTTACGATAGATTGATCGGAGTGTGACGAGTAGAACTATTCGGAATTTTGAGTACGAAGAATCTTCATTAACAGTACAAGGTAAGTTCACACTTTGATCATACTTTTCATACCCAGTTTTACTTGCATTAGATACACCCCTCAAAGATTGCATGAGTAGGATTGGGAATTGGGTTTGCTATGTAGTGATGAGATAGGAATCTATTACCTTCTTGAAGCACCTGGGATTATTCGTTATGTCATATATTGCTTAGCCATGCTCGTAGACGAGGATTGGTATGTGAGAATCATGCAAGTTGTGAGAGTTAGTAACTAAGGGAAACTTAAGGTGGATACTTTAATACACATCTAGATGGATTGGTTGTGGGCACCTGGGGAATCCAGTGTTGTCCAAGGAGATCCCAAGGTACCCATGTGATCATACTATGGAATGCCACCCAGGCTCAAAGGGATCATATGATTATTCATACCTAGAAACTTCCGTGGGCAGCCACAAGACATTATGGGCTCTGGCATAGTTAAGTAAGTTGTGGGAAATCTTTCCATGATGGGCTAGCAGATGTAGGGAAATTTTAGGTGTACCGGCCTATCTATCGATTAAGGGGGCCTCTTCAGAAAGGCTATGTCTCGATCTTCTGATCATGGATGCGGTCGAGTCTTGTGGAGAAAGGTGCGCAAACCTCTATAGAGTGTACAAACTAATCATGATTAGCCGTGTCCCCAGTTATGGACAACTTTGAGTATCTGGAAGTAAATTATTGGTTGATCTCATCACTCTATTTAATGAAATTGTTGGGTTATTAATGATTTGGTGATTTTGGGATTGAGTTGGGGTTACCTTGTCAATATGGGTAATTTAACTTAGTAGTAAATAAGATTTATTCCTTTGTTGTAGGAAAAAATTGGCTTTATGCAAAATTAAACTTAGAGCCTCCACTAGCCAAATATCCATATAGAGATAGACATTTTCATTATTATTCTATGGTGTGAAATTGCCAGTACATTTAATGTCCCGACCTACATGGCTGGAACGTCTCATGTTGTAGGAATTATTTGATGAGTAAGTGATACGTTAGGATTACGATGTCTACACTGAACTTTGCCATTGGTGTTGTTGGGACTCGACAGCTTTGTTATTTCTTCCGCTATATGGATTGAGGTAATAGTATTTATGTTACTCTATACATGTGATTTACCTCTGTTATAAGTCCTTGAGTACTGTATGTGTCAGCATATCGATCCAGGGATGACTCTTAAGCACAGAGACTTTGATCCATTCGGGTCGGGTCGCTACAATCACCATCTCTTCGCCGAACTAGTGCAACTATAGAATTTACCATTATTTGGGTGTGCTGGGGACACAAGAGACTCTTTGTTATTTGGTTGTAGGGTTGTTTAAGAGAGACCACCTTCATCCTATGCCTGCCATGGATTGATAAACCTCAGGTCATCCACTTGAGGGAAATTTTCTACTTTCCACCAGGATAAAGTTGCATAGTAGACATCAAGCTCTTTTCTAGCGCCATTACCGGGGAGGTGAGTGCTTGCAGGTATATCTTTAGATCTTCCAATTGAATCTTTTAGTTTCTTGTTTTATCACTAGTTTAGTCTATAAAAGAAAACTATAAAAATGGAATTGAGGTTGCCTCATATGCTTCATCTTTTTAATGTCTTTCGTGAAAATGATGGAAAGGAAAATTGTGCTCAAGTGTTAGAAGAAGTCTATAAAATGTTTGGCACTAAATTTTCGAATGATCAGCATGATTGCAATGTTGTTAGTATGAATTCCTTGAATATCCATTATACTGATGATATGCAAAGCCACAAGCTTGGGGATTCTATGTTTGATGAAGATGATAATTTTTGTCCCCCAAGTTTTGATGAGAAAATTTATTGTGATGATAGCATGCCTCCTATTTATGATGATTATGTTGATGAAAGTGGGTTTGGAAGAGTGTCAACTCTAGGTAATGATCCCACTATTTTGGAGGGTGTTGAATCTTTTCATAATATTGATAAAAGTGGATTTGGAGAGGTCATGACTTTATTTAGTGATGAATCCACTATTTTGGAAGAGGTTCCAATTGATTATGAAAATATAGTAGCTATCTATGATGATTATTGTGATGACATGTATGCTATAAAGAATAATGATAACCATGAAACTTGTCATCATGATTTTTATTTTCAATTGGATTATGTATCTCATGATGGTTATATTCATTCATGATGCTACTGAAAATTATTATGAGAGAGGAACATGTGCTCTTACATATTGCAATAATATCAAGTTTTCTCTCTACGTGTTGAAAATCTTGAAGTTTTGCTTGCTTTACCTTCCTGTGCTAGTTGATTCTTGATCCCATAATTTGTTTGATCACAAAATCCCTATGCATAGGAAGTGGGTTAGACTTAAATGTGCTTGTCAAATGCTTCATGATGCTCACATTATGTTTCAATTCCTATCTTCTATGTGAGCATCATTGAAATTATCATGCCTAGCTAGAAAGGCATTAAAGAAAAGCGCTTGTTGGGAGACAACCCAACATTTACCCTTACTATTTTTGTGTGTTAACATGACTAGGCTACTGTATTAATCATGATCTATAGCCTTTGTTTCAATAAAGTGCCAAGTAAGACCTTTGCGATAGCTTACGGTTATAATTGATTTGATCTTGCTAAAAAACAGAAACTTTTGCGCCCAGTAAAATAATTTTCATTTTTTACAGAAGAGTTATAAAATACTGATTCTTTTTGCACAAGATTTTACATACAAATTTCCCAGGCTGTCCTAATGTTTTAGAATTTTTGGAGTTACAGAAGTATACGAAGTTTCCGTATTACTATAGACTATTCTGTTTTTGACAGATTCTGTTTTCATTGTGTTGTTTACTTATTTTGATGAATCTAATTGTAGTATTCGAGGGTATGAACCATCGAGAAGTTAGAATACAATATATATAACACCAATATAAATTTAGAATGAGTTCACAACAGTACCAAAGTGGTGATTTGCTTTATTATACTAACAGAGCTTACGAGTTTTTTTGTCAAGTTTTGGGTTGTGAAGTTTTCGAATTTTGGGTAAAGATTCGATGGACTACAGAATAAGGAGTGGAAAGAGCCTAATCTTGGGGATGCCCAAGGCACTCCCAAGGTAATATTCAAGGACAATCAAGAGCCTAAGCTTGGGGATACCCCGGATGGCGTCCCCTCTTTCGTCTTCGTTCATCGGTAAATTTACTTGAGGCTATATTTTTATTCACCACATAATATGAGTTTTTCTTGGACAATCTTTTCATTTTATTAGGATTTTCTTGCTGTTATTTATAGTAATGTTTTTCATCTTTTATCTCAATAAAAAGGTCAAGTATAGCCTTTACCATGCTTATTTTGCAAGTCTATATGTTGCTATTTGAAAACAGAAAGATTGCTGGTATGTTTTTAATATTGGTGAATAGTTTGAACATGATAAAATCCTGAAATTTTTACATTATGACCAACAACAATTTTTCTACAGTGTGGTAAATTTTCAGAATTTTTGGAGTTAAATAAGTATGATTCCTCTTCCATTCTTATAGACTATCCTGTTTTGATAGATTGCTGTTATGATTGCATTGTTTGTATATGTTTGCTTGTTTAATGATTCTATTTGAGGATAGGGTGTTAAATATGCAGAGGCATTTATTATGCAATGTCAAATTATAATTTTAGTGATTTTCAACAGTAGAGAATGATAACGATTAGCGTGGATTTATACTAACTTATTTCACGAGTTCTTGTTGAGTTTTGTGTGGATGAAGTTTTTAAGAATTAGGGAAACCGTGATATGAGAGGAATTAATGAGACACAAAAGCTCAAGCTTGGGGATGCCCAAGGCATCCTTAGTCAATATTTCAAGAAGTCTCAAGCATCTAAGCTTGGGAATGCCCAGTTGGCATCACACCTTTCTTCTTCAACAACTATCGGTAAGATTTGGTTGAGCCTAAGTTTTTGCTTCTTCACATGATATGTGCTATCCTTGCAATGTCATTTTATTTTGTTTTGCTTGCTGTTTGAATAAAGTACTTCAAATCTGAAAATTTATTTATGAGAAGGAGTCTTCACATAGTTACATAATTATTCGACTACTCATCGAGCTTCACTTATATCTTTTGGAGTAGTTTGTCATTTGCTCTAGTGCTTCACTTATATTTGTTTAGAGCAAGGTGGTAGTTTTATTTTGAAGAAATTATTGAACTCTCATGCTTCACTTATATTATTTGAAGGGTCTCTCTAAACAGCGTGGTAATTTGCTTAGGTTATGAATTTAATCTAATATGATGGGTATAATAAAAACTTTCATATAAAGTGCATTGAATACTATGAGAAGTGTGATTCCTTATGATTGTTTTGTGATATAAACATGGTGATATTAGAGTCATGCTAGTGAGTAATTGTGGATTGTAGAAATACTTGTGTTAAAGTTTGTGATTCCCGTAGCATGCACGTATGGTGAACCATTATGTGATGAAGTCGGAGCATAATTTATTTATTTATTGTCTTCCTTATGAGTGGCGGTCGGGGACGAGCGATGGTCTTTTCCTACCAATCTATATCCCTAGGAGCATGTGCGTAGTACTTTGTATCGATAGCTAATAGACTTTTGGAATAAGTATGTGAGTTCTTTATGACTAATGTGGAGTACATGGATTATACGCACTCTCACCCTTCCACCATTGCTAGCCTCTCTAGTACCGCGCAACTTTCGCTGGTGCATTACAACCACCTTATAGCCTTCCTCTAAATAGCCACCATACCTAGTTATTATGGCATTTCCATAGCCTTTCTGAGATATATTGCCATGCAACTTTCCACCGTTCCGTTTATTATGACATGCTTCATCATTGTCATATTGCTTTGCATGATCATGTAGTTGACATCGTATTTGTGACAAAGCCACCATTCATATATTTTTATACATGTCAATCTTGAGTCATTGCACATCTCGGTACACCACCAGAGGCATTCATATAGAGTAATATCTTTTGTTCTAGTATCGAGTTGTAATTCTTGAGTTGTAAATTAAATAAAAGTGTGATGATCATCATTATTAGAGCATTGTCCCACAAGTCGGGATGAGACTCCGGACGAAAAAAAATAAAAATAGAGAAAAAAGAGGCCAAAAAAAGAGAACAAAAAAGAACAAAAAAATGAGAGAAAAAGAGAGAAGGGGCAATGCTACTATCATTTACCACACTTGCTTCAAAGTAGAATCATGATCTTCATGATAGAGAGTCTCCTATATTGTCACTTTCATATACTAGTGGGAATTTTTCATTATAGAACTTGGCTTGTATATTTCAACGATGGGCTTCCTCAAAATTTCCTAGGTCTTCATGAGCAAGCAAGTAGGATGCATACCCACTTTGTTTCTTTTTGAGCTTTCATACACTTATAGCTCTAGTGCATCCGTTGCATGGCAATCCCAACTCACTCACATTGATATATATTGATGGGCATCTCCATAGCCCGTTGATACGCCTAGTTTATGTGAGACTATCTCCTTCTTTTTGTCTTCTCCACAACCACCATATTCTATTCCACCTATATTTCTATGTCCATGTCTCACACTCATGTACTGCATTAAAGTTGAAAAGGTTTGAGAACATCAAAAGTATGAAACAATTGCTTGGCTTGTCATCGGGGTTGTGCATGACTTAATACTTTGTGTGATGAAGATGGAGCATAGCCAGACTATATGATTTTGTAGGGATAACTTTCTTTGGCCATGTTGTCTTGAGAAGACATGATTGCTTTATTAGTATGCTTGAAGTATTATTGTTTTTATGTCAATATTAAAGTTTAGTTTTGAATCTTATGTATCTGAATATTCTTGCCACAATAAACAAGAATACATGGATAAATATGTTAGGTAGCATTCCACATCAAAAGTTCTATTTTTATCATTTACCTACTCGAGGATGAGCGGAAATTAAGCTTGGGGATGCTTGATACGTCTCCAATGTATGTATATTTTTTTTGTTCCATGCTATTATATTATCCATCTTGGATGTTTTATATGCATTTATATGCCATTTTATATTACTTTTTGGACTAACCTATTAATCTAGAGCCCAATGCCAGTTTCTGTTTTTTCCTTGATTTTGAGTTTTGCAGAAAAGGAATATCGAACAGAGTCTAAATGAGCTGAAAATTTGCGTGATTTTTTACGGACCAGAAGAAGCCCCCGAAGCAAAAGAGTTGGGCCAGAAAAGCCACAAGGCATCCACAAGGGTGGAGGGCGCGACCCCCCTAGGGCATGCCCCTTGTCTTGTCATCGCCTCGTGGACACCCCCTGACTTGTTCCCAATGCCAAAAATTCCTATAAATATAGAAACCCCCAGAAATAAACCTAGATCATGAGTTCCGCCGCCGTCGGCCTCTGTAGCCATGAAAAACCAATCAGGAGCCCGTTCCGGCACCCTGCCAGAGGTGGAAACCATCACCAGTGGCCATCTTCATCATCTCGGTGGTCTCCATGACGAGGAGGTTGTAGTTCACCCTCGAGGCTGAGGGTATGTACCAATAGCTATGTGTTTGATCTCTCTCTTTCGTGCTCTTGATATGGGACTATCTTGATGTACCACGAGCTTTGTTATTATAGTTGGATCGTAAGGTGTTTCTCCCCCTCTATCTCCTTGTGATGCATTGAGTTTTACCTTTGAGGTTTCACTATTATCAGACTGAATACTATTATGGATTTGAGAACATTTGATGTATGTCTTGCATGGGATACATGTGGTGAAAATGGGGTGTCCTATTGATTCACTTGATGTATGTTTTGGCACTCAACTCGCAGATTCCCGAGGTGACATTGGGGTAATCTATGCATAGGGGTTGATGCATGTTTTTGTCCTTGTTTCTCCGGTGGGAATCTTGGGGCACTCTTTGACGTTATTTGTGTTGTATTGAATATTATGAATCTGAAGTTTTTTTATGCACATCATATAATTGAACCACGGATACTTGTGGTGACATTGGAGTATCTAGTTGACATTAGGGTTGATTGATGTGTGTCATATGGTGTTATTTTACTACGAACGTTTGGGCTGTTTGTGACACTTATAGGAATAGCTCAATGGATTGATTGAAAATAATAACTTTGAGGTGGTTTCGTACCCTAAAAGCAATTTCATCTTATGTTCTCCATGATAGGAACTTCGGATTGACTCTTTGTTGCACGTTGAGGGATTGCCATATGATTTAATTATGTTATGATTGTTCAGAGAACTTGCACTAGTGAGAGTATGAACCCTAGGCCTTGTTTCCAAGCATTGCAATACCATTTGCGCTCACTTTTGTTACTTGCTACATTGCTGTTTTTATATTTTTAGATTACAAAAACCCATATCTACTATCCATATTACACTTGTATCACCATCTCTTTGTCGAACTAGTGCACCTATAGAATTTACAATTGTATTGGGTGTGTTGGGGACACAAGCGACTCTTTGTTAGTTGGTTGCAGGGTTGTTTGGGAGAGACCATCTTCATCCTACGCCGCCCACGGATTGATAAACCTTAGGTCATCCACTTGAGGGAAATTTGCTACTGTCCTACAAAACTCTGCAATTGGAGGCCCAACAACGTCTACCAGGATAAAGTTGCGTAGTAGACATCAGTTCAAAAAGGACAAAGGTGGTTTTCTCTTGATCGGGTTGTGAAACTGGTATCTAAGAAAAACCAGAATATCTGTCTAGGAAACAAAAGAGTGTGTGCTTATATAGTCTTTCTAGCGTTTGATAAATAAACAATAGAGGGTAATGATCTTTTCTAGTATCTTTATTTAATTTTCTAAAACCAATTACCATTCTATAACCTGTGACAATTCTTTGTGGAATAAGTTCATTTTTATCATTAGGAACAACAGTAATACCTCCCTTCTTAGGGACACAATGAACATGACTTACCCATCTACTATCAGCTATGGGATAGATTATACCTGCTTCCAGAAGCTTCAATATTTCAATTCTTACCACTTCTTTGATTTTAGGATTTAAACGTCTTTGGTGATCAACAACAGGTTTAGCATCAGGTTCCATATTAATATCGTGCTGACATAGAGTAGTGAGGGAGTCCTGGACTAAGGGTCCTCGGACGTCCGGCCTGTTCGACATGGGCCGGACTATTGGGCCATGGAGATACAAGATGGAAGACTTTCTCCCGTGTCCGGATAGGACTTTTCCTTGCGTGGATGGCAAGCCAAGTGGCCGGATATACTATTTTCTATGTAACTGACCTTGTATAACCTTAGTCCCCTCCGGTGTCTATATAAATGGGAGGGCTTAGTCCGTAAGGACAAGGACAATCCGATAGGCCAGACTTCTAGGATTTTAGCCATTACGATCTCGTGGTAGATCAACTCTTGTAACCCCCATACTCATCAATATTAATCTAGGAGGACATAGGGTTTTACCTCCATCGAGAGGTCCCGAACCTGGGTAAACATTGTGTTCCCTGTCTCCTGTTACCATCAACCTCAGATGCACAGTTTGGGACCCCCTACCCGAGATCTACCGGTTTTGACATCGACATTGGTGCTTTCATTGAGAGTTCCGCTGTGTCACCGCCAAGAGGTTCGGTGGCCCTGTCAATCATCCACAACAACATTGTCCAGGGAGAAACCTTCCACCTTGGATAGATCTTCGTGTTCGGTGGCTTCGCACTGCGGGCCAACTCGCTTGGCCATCTAGAGCAGATCGATAGCTACGCCCCTGGCCATCAGGTCAGATTTGGATCCGTGGAGACTTGATCTTCGACGGATTCGAGACCGTGGCAGTAGCCGCTCCCTGTCACCACGATGAACATGACTTAAATCTGTCATCGAACCACACCCAGGAGATCGAACCTACAACCGCTCCAGCTCTAGATCGGGAGCAGATCATGCCATACGAGGACGGGAGGCTCAACGCTGCCATGGAGGCTGCAGACTCAGCAACGTTGGAGCCGCACACAGACCCAACATCAAGTGAGATCTGTGTTGCCAAAACCTCTGACACATTTCCGGCTACAGGTTCCGAGGCATGTGCATCCGTGCATGACGAGCTTGATCGGGCGTCGATCGTTGAATTCAGCTCCGCGGACATCTTCCGGTACTCACCTTTAGGCGACATGCTAAACTCATTAAAAACACTCTAGCTAGCGAGGGACTCACAACCGAATGATATCCGGTTTGAACTGGAGGCCGATGATGGAGAATTTCGCTTCCCACCCCCCGCCCAGTTAATAGCCACTGTCGAAGACCTGACTAACATGCTCGATTACGGCTTCGATGACATCATTGGTATGGACGACGATGCCGGAGAAGAAGAGGCCCAAAACCCGCCATTTACCAGATGCTGGACGGCCACTTCCTCGTATGACGTATACATGGTGGATGCACCAAAATAGAATAGCGGCGATGACGAGGAAGATCCGGTTGAGGATAAACCTCCCGAGATACAACCAAAGCGTCGGCGTCAGCGGCGCCGCTCTAAGTCACGCCGCAGCAAAGACAACAACACTGGCACAGGAGAAGATAACACTCTAGACAGTGCCGAAGACAATGAAGACCCCGTTCAGCCAACTTCTGAACAGGACGAATGGGGAGATGGGCGAGTCAGCCCTAATGAACAGGCCGTACACAAAAACTCGAAGGATAGTAATTACCTTCCACTCTCCGAGGACGAGGCAAGCCTCGGCACCAAGGATTTCATCGTGCCTGAGGAGCCTCTCGAGCAGGAGCGCTTGAAGCACCGGCTGATAGCCATTGCAAGGAGCCTAAAAAAGAAGCAACAACAGCTTCAAGCTGATCAAGATTTGCTCAATGATAGATGGACTAATGTCATCGAAGCCAAAGAATACGGCCTCAAGAGACCACTCAAAAGTTACCTGAAGCGCAAATTACTACCTCAATTCGATGACGAGGCACTAGAGCCCGTGCCATCAGCGCACAATGCGGCTGACCGACCGCCACGTGGCCGGGACAAAGCGGCAACACAAGCCCGCCTTACCCTCGCCGTAAAGGCAGAGACAAAACTGCTCAGGGAGACATGCATGATCTCCGGCAGGGCCTGAAGAATAAAACATGTCCGTCTAGCTCGATCTACGGATCATGGGGGCGTGCCTCGACGTGCGACGACTGCTATCAAGCCGAACATGCATGGCAAGTACAATTACGTCCAAGCCGAAAGCCGCAGATTGACTCCATCCAAACTACGTCACGAACTGGCCCGATATAGAGGCGCCGCACACCCTCTCTGCTTCACTGTTGAAGTCGTGGAACATGAATTCCCAGAAGGGTTCAAACCCGTGAATATCGAATCATACGATGGAACCACACACCCCGCGGTATGGATTGAAGACTTCATTCTCCATATTCAGATGGCCCGCGTCGATGACCTTCATGCCATTAAATACCTCCCCCTACAACTCAAAGGGCCAGCCTGGCACTGGCTGAACAGTCTGCTCGAAAATTCCGTTGGCAGCTGGAGGACTTGGAAGAAGCCTTCCTTGAACTTCCAATGTACATATGTTTGACGGATGCCGATGACTTAAGTCACATAATTCAACAACCCGAAGAATCGGCCAGGAAACTCTAGACTAGGTTCTTAACTAAAAAGAACCAGATCATGGACTGTCTGGATGCCGAAGCCTTGGCGGCCTTCAAACACAGCATTCGGGACGAATGGCTCGCCCGACACGTCGGCCAAGAGAAGCCGAAGTCCATGGCAGCCCTTATGACACTTATGACCCGCTTTTGCATGGCCGGTGAAAGTTGGCTGGCTTGTAGCAATAATAGGGCAAGCGAACCTGGCACTGCGGAAGCCAAGAGTAGCAACGGCAAGCCCCAACGCAACAGACACAAGCATCGAAACAATGGTGACAATACCGACGACACAACGGTCAACGCCGGATTCAGCGGCTGCAAGTCCGGCCAGCGAAAGAAGCCGTTCAAAAGGAACAATTTGGGCCCATCCAGCTTGGACCGCATACTCGATCGCCCATGCCAAATACACGACACTCCTGACAAACCATCCAATCACAACAACAGAGAATATTGGGTTTTTAAACAGGCCGGCAAGTTAAATACCGAGAACAAGGAGAAGGGGTCGCAAAGTGAAGACGATGATGAGGAGGCCCGGCCACCAAACATAGGGGGGCAGAAGAAGTCCCCCCCCAAGTTAAAACGGTAAACATGATATACGCTACCCACATCCCCAAGAGGGAACGCAAGCGCGCGCTCAGGGACGTCTACGCGATGGAGCCTGTCGCCCCAAAGTTCAACCCATGGTCTTCCTACCCGATCACTTTTGATCGCAGGGACCATCCGACCGGTATCCATCATGGCGGTTCAGCCGCACTGGTCCTTGACCCAATCATTGATGGATTTCACCTCACGTGAGTCCTCATGGATGGTGGTAGGAGCCTGAACCTGCTCTATCAGGATACAACACGCAAAATGGGAATTAATCCATCAAGAATTAAGCCCACAAAGACTACCTTTAAAGGAGTCATACCAGGTGTAGAGGCCCGTTGTACGGGCTCAATCACACTAGAGGTTGTCTTTGGATTTCCGGACAATTTCCGAAGCGAAGAGCTGATCTTCGATATCGTCCCCTTTCGTAGTGGCTATCACGCACTGCTCGGACAAACCGCATTTGCAAGCTTCAACGCGGTGCCGGACTACGCTTATCTTAAGCTCAAGATGCCCGGTCCACGCGGCGTCATAACAGTCAATGGGAACACGGAACGCTCCCTCCATACCGAGGAGCACACCACCGCGTTAGCAGGAGAAGTACAATGTGGCCTCTTCAAGAAGAACCTTAATTCGTTGGCCGAACTCCCGGACACTGTCAAACAAGTCCGGACTACTCTGCAGCAGGACAGCCCAGCTCATCAAGAGCTCGACTAGCAACTCGGCCTCCGTCCTCGTCTCAACCAAGAAGCGGCATTCGTACCGCGCGCACATAACTACGCACTCAAAATACCATGGGCATAGACAGAGGCATAACTATCTTGTGATCCATAATATGGCTCGACCGGTCATGGGCACACATACTTTCCATTTTTCCTTTCTATCCTTTCCAGGTCCTTTTTTTTGCAGGTTTCTTCTGACGACCTGATCATCGGTCCTCTCGGCAGGATGGATACACCAAGTTGGCAAGAAACACTGGCGTAAAAGGGAATTCTTATATGGTCTCTTTAAGGATCACTCTACCTGCCTTCAGGACCCGCACGCAGTTGTCCCTTGGTTAGGGCATGTTAAATAGCCCGGTTGCTTATCGCACCACTTGTACAAATACGCTTTGACGTATTAATCAAACTATAATGGAAACAGTTTGCGGCCCAACTTCTGAGGCACTGGCTTACTACGCTATTTCCCTTTTTCTTTGATGATTTTTTCAATGTTGCGACCGTACACTTTGGCACGCTTTAATCTGCCAGGGGCTTGATCGCGACCCATAATACAGCAACAAAGTCCGAACACTTTCTACAACACAGTTCGGCACCCCGAATTTAGCATTATATGCATTGGCTCCGAATCATGTCTTTGGTCAATAGTTGGGTTTCCCGGCTCCTGTGCTTACTACCTTACGTTCCGCTATATCGGCTAGGGTAGTAAAGGGAGAACTACTATGATTGTGTCCTGGTTCATCCGGATGAGCACCTCAGTAGAGAAAGCCGAAAACTGACTATCATGATGCGGCGAGAGCCGGTCAGCTCTTCGAAGGGTTCAAATCTTTAGCGATTTTTTCCACATTATGCGATGAATCGGCTTTTTACCCGATCAGGTGATTATAGTACCCTAGTTTGGACACTAGGGGCTGCGTCTAAAATTTTAATTGTAGAACTCCTATGGCTAAGTGAGGGTGATAAAGTCACATAGTCCGATTGCCTGGTTTGTTGCGCTAAACACCTCCTTCAAGGACCAAACAAATTGGATCAAGAGTGTTTAGATTCCATCCCGAACACTCCTATCGGATTTCGGGTTCCGGCAGACCCTTGAGGTTCGAACACTGGGGTGCGCGCGGAGATCTCTCCCCTACCGATCTACATCTGATCCTCTCGTGCGAACTAAGATGAAAATGATGAACAACACAAGAGACACGAGGTTTATACTGGTTCGGGCCACCGTTGTGGTGTAATACCCTACTCCAGTGTGTGGTGTGATGGATAGCCTCTGGGGCTGATGATGGACAGTACAAGGGAAGAATAGCCTTGCGAGGGGTGTTCTTGAGCTGGTGCGGTGTGTTCTACTTAGTCTCTACTGGGTTTTTTCCCTCCTCGTCCCCCTTCTTTGTGGAGGCTAGCTCTATTTATAGAGGCCCTGGGCCTCTCCCGGAATAATTGAGCGGGAAGGGTGCCAACAATTGGCCATTTTGAAGGGGAACATCTAGTACACGTTATACTGACCAAAGGTGGTCTTTGGCTGCCCAAAGCACTGGTGATGATGCTGTCTTGGGCTCCACGGTGACCTCCGTCTGACCGTCCGGCTGGTCTTGGTCTCGTTGCATCGGAATGGTAACCTTTGCATGATACCTTGGCATGTGCTTGCCCCCTTTGCACCAAAGGGGTAACAAGGACCCTGCGTAGGCCGGCGCCCGCCTGGCCTTGATCGTCATGGATCATGGGATCCTCGCGAGGTACCATTGCATTGATCTCTCCGCCTCCTCGCGAGCCTTCCTGATGAGGCCTCTCTTGAGGAAGCTTCCTGTCGTTCGCCCCATGAGGCTTGGCCCCTCGCGAGGGTCTTGAGCTTGGTCTGATGAAGATGGGCCGCACTGGGCCCCCACCTGAGCCACGCCGCAAGCCGCAGGCAGGCAAGTCTAGGGACCCCCGTTCCTAGAACGCCGACAGTAGCCCCCGGGCCCAAGGCGCGCGCGGGCTTGGCTTAGCAGAGAAGCGAAGGGGCAAGCATGAAGCGCCGCGGGCCCTAACAGCCTGCGGCCTTGGGCGCCGCATGGCGGTTGATTGGACATGGGCGTCTGCACTTCCCACGATGCCTCGGCAACTGCACGACTGACAGAAAGGGGGTGCCCGGGCCAGGCTTACTTGCCCTGCTCTCGTCCGTCTTGCCCTAGATCCCCTTTCTCGCTTTCCTCCCTCTTGCTCCCGAAATCCTCCAGATTCGTCTTAATCCTTCGCATCTGGCACGCCATGGCAACTCGCAAGTCCCCGGCTGATGTTTGGTACTCGCTGGACCTGGATTCACCGGATTTTTCGGAGAAGAACCTCGCCCTCGCGCGCCTGATGATGGTGGCGCGGGGCAGCGAGGGGGCGGCTGTGCTCAAGGTCGGCTCTGACCAGCCTGAGGGCAAGGGGTGCACCTTCTACCCGTTCTTCGTGAGCGCAATTGTCGCCGGTCTGGTGCCTCCTTTCTCTGAGTTCTTCCATGCCGTTCTCCGCCAATATAACTTGCAGGCCCTGCATCTCCACCCCAACTATGTCCTTCTCCTGGCAATTTTCGCCTACTATTGTGAGGCTCATGTCGGTGTGAAGCCCTCGGTTCCCTTGCAACACCACTTTTTCTCCCTCCGAGTTTCTGGCGCTCAGGTCTCCGCATGCGCGAGCTTCATTGCATATTCCAACTCCAACGCCATCTCGAAGCCTGGGAAGAGGATCGAAGGCTTCCGGAGCAAGTGGGTCATGATGGATGTCGGGCGCCTCCACCCTCGTCTGGTATTGCCCACGGGGCAACCTAAGTCCGTTGACACATGGTCCCGCGCGAAGCTCATCGACCCTCGCGTGAAGGCGGTGTTGAGGAGGATGAACGCGGACCTGAGGCCAAGAAACTTGGGGGCGGCGAAGCTGACCGCGGCCATGCTCCTGAGGGAGTTCTTGGAGCATCGGGTGGCTCCGCTCCAGGAGCACTCGCTCCCACTGTGGAGGCTTGGAGGAGCAGACGCCGCCCTGCGCCTGAGCTCCGAGGCCCCAACCAATGAGGATCTGACTGTGGCCCTCCATTCCTTGGTAGGGGAAGACGTGGCGAGCCCGGTGGGCGCCCCCATCCCCCTGTTCCTTCGTGACGACTAGGAGCAGGTGGTGAACGCCATGCCCACCTTCAACGGTGAGGGGCTGGTGCCCGCGGCAGCTCCCAAAGATCTGGCAGTCCTGGCGATGGTGAACTTGTCCTCCGGCAGCTCCAGCGGGGGAAAGGGGGAAGAAGAGGCGGAGGAGGAAGCGTCCGACTCGGAGGAGACTGGCGAGGATTGGGGGAGTCCTTCCCTTGGCGCAGGTCTTAGGCCCTCCGCTCCATGTCGGACGATAACGAGGCCAGCGCCAGGCGAGGAAGGGAGGGCTCTTCCTCGGTCACGAGGAAGGGTAGGTCGAGCCTGGTTCCCCTAGGGTCTGCTCTGGTCCCTGGGGGGTCCAAGGCCAGCTCCATCCCTCCTGACGCGCCTTCTGCTTTCGGGCCCCCAAGGCTGACCCCCGCTGCAGGCTCTCGGGCTTCAAGTTTGGCCGAAGGTTGCTTGAGTCCACGGATGACGTCCAGTAAGTGCTCGATTTGTGCTCTGCTTGGTTTCTGCCACTGAGGCTTGACGTTTGCGCTCTTTTACCAGGCCGGCACCTGCGGCCAAGAGCTTGAAAGAGGCTTCTACGGCCCCGCTTTGGGGCGAATCCGTCTGCTGGGGCGACGCCTTTGGCTGTTGGGGGAGAGGACGGCGAGGCCCGCGCCTCTCTGACCCAACCGCCCTCACGAGGCCAACTAGGGCACCCCGGCGAGGAGTCAGCCCCTGTGGCCCCGCTGGACCTGGAGTTGACTGTGCCCAACGCTGCGTCCGTGGCGGCCAAGGCTCAGGAGGTCCCCTCCTGCCAAGCCATGCTCACGCTGCCATCTTCTCTGCCTGCTCCACAGGTTCTCATCTCTTCTGCTCCCTCCGCCACTGTCCTGGACCAGGTTGCCAATGAGCTGAGCCAACTGCGGGAAAATCTCCTGAGCGCGGACCCTCGTCTGGTGGTCGGGCGCCTGGAGTTGGCCTCTGGCTAGGCCCGTTCTGCTGCTTCCGTCCGAGCGGTGCTGAGCCAGGCCGTGTCGTCCTCCGACGAGGAGATGCGGCTCGCTAACCAAGCCAAGGCTGCTCGCGATGCTGCCTTGGGAAACGCTGCAACTGCCCAGGGCCGCTGCAAGACGCTTGAGGCCGAGCTGCAATGCATGCGCGACGAGCTCGCCAAGGAGGTGCACAGCCGCCAGGAGAAGGAGAAGGAGATGATGGCTAGGGAGGCTGCCGCCAAGGACCGGGACGCCAAGCTTGATGACCGCCACAACCGACTGGAGACGCTGGAGCGGTCGCTGAAGGCGGAGAGGACCGAGCTGGACGCCAAGGCGAAGGTCCTTACGGATGACCGGGTGGCCTTCGCGAAGCTAGAGAAGAAGGCTCGTGGCATACTGAAGACGCTGTATGAGAGCGGCCTGGAGGAGCCGTTGGCTGGTGCGGAGGATGGCCGCGCCAAGCTGCTCCCCTTCCTGGTTGATGCACTTGAGGACGTCGCAGATGGCCTTGGCCCCACGGTCGAGGCCGAGGCGCGTGCCCTGCCTTCTACGGCACTGACGCATGTCCTCAGCCATGTCTACCTGCGTGACCCCAACGTCGACTTCGACTGCCTGCTGGAGCCCGTGAGCAGCGACTGTGCCGCTGCCGCCGCTGAGGCCGTGAGAGGCCGAGCCGAGGTTTTGCTGGGGAAGTTCCACTCCCCCAGCGTCCTGCCCGGGCGCGGTGCCGCCGGCCTCGCGACCTCGAGAAGCAAAGCCGTCCAGCGTGACTCCACCACCGATGACCACATTACTAGGGAGTGATCCCTTCGCGACTTCCATCTTGTTTTACCTGCACATGCACCATGCCTCGCGGAGGCGTTTAAACTTGTGTTTGGTGTTGTGGTACAATCTTATGGCTTGTAATATTTGCTTTGAATTTCCTGGAATTTGCATTTTCCTCTCCTACTTGCTTACGCTCTGCGTCGGCAGGGTCCGGCCCCGCACGTACCTCACCCAGCGTTAGCCTCGACCGGAAACCATGGACGGGAGTAAGGAGTGAGGGGCTACGTGGCAAGTTAGGCTCCTGAGTCGCAATGCTCAGGAGTCCCCCTTGACGCACGAGCAACAAGTAGGGAAGGGGGAGCGAGAAGTGGATTGATCATTCTACGTCGGCAGGGCCCGGCCCCGCGCGTACCTCACCCAGCGTTAGCCCCGACCGGAAACCATGGACGGGACTAAGGAGTGAGGGGCTACATGGCAAGTTAGGCTCCTGAGTCGCGATGCTCGGGAGTCCCCCTTGACGCTCAAACGGGTTTCATACCTTGGCTTCGCTCGGGGAGTGGCGCGCGATGACCAGGTCCAAGGGACCTGGCTGGGTGGCGTGCGCTCGGGCGAGGCCCGGGCATAGCCCCCGTGTCCATCCCCCTTGTGCGGCACTCCCGAGGGGAGGCGTTGCGATGGTGCCGGACACTGAGCTCTCGGCTCCCTGAGGTTGGTATGGCCGTGGGCCGCCCTCAGTTGTTTATCACCAGCGCGGAGCATAGTGCTTCCGTATGTGTATGGGCATAGCCACTCCTCGGCAGTGTCGTCAGCCAGCGCGGAGCATGGTGCTTCCACTGGTGCATGGGAGGGGGCTCCCCTCCGGGAGGAACCCCCGGGGCGTGTACAGCCCCGCCCTGACACATGGCCGACACGGTAGGGCTAGGAGAGGTGTATCTGGGCACCCATGAGCCAGCGCGGGACTCACGAGGCCCTACCTCGAGGCGGGTTGCGCCTGGCTCTGGGCCTTTATCAATTGGTGTGTTCCTGCAGGGTTGTTGGAATGCAAATTCTCTACGTCCTCAGGTCCCGGCCCTCGAGCGAGCTCAGCCGCCGCTAGTATGACAGGTCGCGACGCGTGGGTCAAGGCCAGGGGTGAGGGCTAGAGAGCCAGTGAGAGCCCATGAGTCGCGATGCTCAGCCCCCCCTTTTAACGTGCAAGCGCTTTGCATGATGACAAGCAGTAGGTGATAATTATGGGAATCAGATCAAGCGTGAAAGAACAACTTCATCCTAAGGTAAATGCCGGAAAAGCAACTGCCGCTGGGTCGGGCCCGAGCGGTGTGGGGCGCCCCCAACTAGGTAACCAAATTGATACATGCCACGGGGACGGACCCACGCGGCCTGGGAATGGTGCAGCCCTGTGGGCGCTCCCAGCTGAAAGTAGAACTCTGAAAGATGTCACCTGGTGCTGTTGAAGATGAAGTGATGCTGAGGAAGTGAGCGATGTGCGGTGAAGACGTCGGCCCTCATGAGCCCCCAGGCCCAGGGGCCTCGGGAGGCTCCGGTGGCGCGTGCGGGTCTTTGGGGACCATCGCCTACTCCGCCAGGACCACGCGATGCCTGACCTCCTGAGCCTCCAGAATGCTCCTCAACAGGCGCTGATGTGCGGCGACCGCGCTTGGCAGGCCGAAGGGCATGCGAACGTAGCTGTGAGGTGGTCCCTCGCAGCGCCCTACCGCCGAAGGCCATAGGCGCTCCTGGGACGCAGCTCGGTTAAGCCCTGGTACGTTGACGCAGACGTGCAGTCCTCCATCCTCGCCTGGATGTGGGGCCACGGCAGGTAAGCGGCAGCTACCGCGCATGACTCTGGACTCTTGTAGCTCATGGGTGTTCCTTGCGATGAACTCCTGAGGGTTTGGTCTCCTTTGACTTGTACCTTCCTGAGGGAAGCGTGCTTGAAAGCCCCCCTCCAAGTGGTGCCCGAGCGCCTCCCTCGCGACCTTGGCAAGGTCGGTGGCTCCCCAAGAGAGAGTCCCCGAGCCCTGCCTGAGGAGGGCACCGGCCGCGCCTTCCTATGCGTGAGAGGGTGGCGCTCCCTGATCGGGCACAAATCCTGACGTAATACCTCCGGAGGTGCCTGCCTCCTTATGGCTCGGGCCAAGTGAGGTCTTCTTCTTCTTGAGGGTCGCCTCGGGAGGCCTCCCGCTCCTGTGATCTGGGTCTTCGATTGCTACGGCTTGGAACGCACGCTCAAGCGAGCACACTGCGTCCCTTTCTTCACAGGGTACGGTGATGACTCCACCGCTTCCTGGCATCTTGAGGACATTGTAACCATGGTGAGTCACTGCCATAAACTTGGCTAGGGCTGGGTACCCGAGGATGGCATTGTACGGCAGGAGGATGTGAGCGAAGTCGAACTCGATGAGCTCGGTGCGGTAGTTGTTGCATTGCCCGAAGGTGACAGGAAGGCGAACCTGCCCAATTGGAACAGTGGAACCATCGGTGACTCCTGAGAAAGGCTTGGTCGGCTGAAGCTGGTCATACGACACTTGGAGATTGTCGAACGTCTCGACGGACATGATGTTGAGTCCTTCCCCGCCATCGATGAGGGTCCTGGTGACCTGCACGTTGCTGATGACTAGGGAGCAAAGCATTGGGAGGACTCCGGCCATTGCCGCACACTTGAGATGGTCTGCAGAACTGAACGTGATCGCGCACATAGACCACCTGAGAGGGCGCGTGGCCTCAAGCTTGGGAAGGACTGCATTCACCTCGCGAGCAAACTGCTTGAAGATGCGCTGTGAGGCTAGGGCCTGGGCGCCACCCAAGATGCAAGCAATTGCACGCGGCTCTTGGAAGCCCCCAGCCCCATCGTCTTGGTGTTTGTCTTTATTCCTCCTTGGTGGAGGCGGCAGAGGAGGGAGGCCTGCGTTGCCGTGCGGGTGGCCCTCACGAGGCTGGTCCCTCCAGCCTCCCTCGCGAGGCTGGTCCTGCGAGCGGTCCTCGCGAGGGCGGTGACGCTATCCCTGGCGAAGGCCACGGTCTTCCCATCGTCTGCCACCTCTTCCTCCTCCTCGGCCATAGCCCCTGTCATTGCGCTCTGGGCGTCGGCCGATTCGCTCATCTCGCACGGCTCTGAGCTCTTGACATTCTTTGGTGTTGTGGGTGTGGAGGTCGTGGTACACGCAGTACCGTCCGCCCTTGGATGACTCGGGCTGATCCCTGCCTCGCTTGGTGTCCGGTTCCGCTGCTAGCACGGCAGCCCCTTGCGCTTCACGTCTTTGGCCTTGAGCTTCTTTTCATCCGGGTCGGCTACCGGGAGCTCGAGGAGGGAGAGGTGCCCTTCCTCAGCCCTGGCACACTTCGTCGCCAAGTTGAATAGCTCCAGGGATGTGCACAGGTCTTCATGGATCGCTAGCTCTTCCTTCATCTTGACATCGCGCACGCCGTCGGAGAAGGCTGAGATGATAGCTTCTTCAGTCACCTTGGGGATCTTGAGGCGAGCGTAGTTGAAGCGTTGGATGTACTTCTGCAGGGTTTCTCCCGGCTGTTGCTTCATGCGGCGCAGGTCGCTCACGGCCGGGGGCCAATCGCGAGTGCCCTGGAAGTTGGCGATGAAGCGGGTGCGCATCTCGCTCCAGGAGGAGATCGTGCCGGGAGCCAAGTGCGGGCGCCGTCCTTGAGCACCATGGGGAACCAATTCGCCATGACCTTTTCGTCTCCGTTGCCGGCTACGATGCCCAGCTTGTAGAGCTGCAGGAACTCCGCGGGCTCCGCTGTGCCATCGTAGCGGGGAGGGAGGTCAGGCTTGAACTTGCCTGGCCATGTGACGCCACGTAGCTCGGGGGTGAAGGCGAGGCAGCCCGCCGTGGCCACCGGCGCCCTTTGCTGGTGCTGGACTTGTTCTTGCGGGTCACCATGCGCCGCCACTGGGAGCAGTGCGGGGTCTTGTCGTGGAGGCGCTGGGGCGCGACCTTGGCGCACCGGCGTTGGGAGCGCGCGAGCACCTTCCCGGGGATGTGGGATCTCTTGGCAGCTACCTTCTTACTGCGCAGGCGCCGGACGTGGAGGGTCCCACCCGGGGGATGCGCGCCTTGGAGCCAAGGCACCTTCTTGGGGAGGAGGTGGCGGAGGCGCCTCCTGATCCTCACCACCTGCATGGGACGGAGGGCGAGGCAGCGAGAGGGACCGCAAGGGGGAGCCCCCTGCGGCACTGACGAGCTCGGTGATGCGGGCAAGCCAGACCTCGTAGAGGTCGTCGACGGGGCGATAGTGCAGGAGCTCCCGCGCCAAGAGCAGTGAGGCGTGCGCATCCATGGGTGCGCGATGGGCGTGGGACGACGAGCCAGTTGGAGTCAGCGATGGGGTGGCAGTGCGGCCATCCCACCGCACCGAAGGATGCTGGGACGAGGCCTGCTGCTCGTTCCCCGCCGGGCCGGTGGCGACGTCGGCGGCGGGCAACGGGGAACAACGAGGGGGGCCGCCGACGGGCGCCATCTGGGCGACGCGAGTGGCGCAAGCAGCCTGGCGCTTGGCGCGAGCCCACCGAGTGTCAGCCATGGACACGACGAAAGATCACACACGAACAATGGAAGAAAGATTCCGGTGCCCCCCTACCTGGCACGCCAAATGTCGGATTTCGGGTTCCCGCAGACCCTTTAGGTTCGAACACTGGGGTGCGCACGGAGATCTCTCTCCTACCGGTCTATGTCCGATCCTCTCGTGCGAACTAAGATGAGAATGATGAACAACACAAGAGACACGAGGTTTATACTGGTTCGGGCCACCGTTGTGGTGTAATACCCTACTCCAGTGTGTGGTATGATGGATTGCCTCTAGGGCTGATGATGGACAGTACAAGGGAAGAACAGCCTCGCGAGGGGTGTTCTTGAGCTGGTGCAGTGTGTTCTACTTAGTCTCTACTGGGTTTTTCCCTCCTCGTCCCCCTTCTTTGTGGAGGCTAGATCTATTTATAGAGGCCCTGGGCCTCTCCCCGAATAATTGAGCGGGAAGGGCGCCAACAATTGGCCATTTTGAAGGGGAACATCAAGTACAAGTTATCCTGACCAAAGGTGGTCTTCGGCTGCCAAAAGCACTGGTGATGACGCCGTCTTGGGCTCCATGGTGACCTCCGTCCGGCCGTCCGGCTGGTCTTGGTCTCGTTGCACCGGAATGGTAACCTTTGCCTAATACCTTGGCCTGTGCTTGCCCCCTTTGCACCAAAGGGGAAACAAGGACCCTGCACAGGCCGGCGCCCGCCTGGCCTTGATCGTCATGGCTTGCGTCATGGGATCCTCGTGAGGTACCCTTGCATTGATCTCTCCGCCTCCTCGCGAGCCTGTCTGATGAGGCTGCTCTTGAGGAAGCTTCCTATCGTCCGCACCGCGAGGCTTGGCCCCTCGCGAGGGTCTTGAGCTTGGGCTGATGAAGATGGGCCACACTGGGCCCCCACCCGAGCCACGCCGCAGGCCGTAGGCAGGCAAGTCTGGGGACCCCCGTTCCCAGAACACCGACAACTCCCATACTACCTACGTGGGGGCTGAAGCTGACGACTGGCCAACTCTCAAAATTTCATAAACATGGCCGCACAGGAGGTACAATATTAAAAAAACATTATATTACATAGCTGAACTTGTTTTTATAATACAGGGCGAAACGATATAACAATATTCATTCAAAGATTACATCCTTCATACACTGCTCTGCCACAATGCAGGATCCCTCAAGGACTTCGTTAAAATATCGCTTGGGCATGCGGTACTCCTTGCCCACGGGCGGTTCTTCGGTCGCGACCGTGGCGGCATTCATCTTCGCCCACTACATCTTGACACGGGCGAAGGCCATCCGCGCACCTTCAATACAAACCGACCGCTTGATGGCATCAAGCCGAGGGCAGGCGTCGACTAGCCGCTTCACGAGACCGAAGTAGCTGCTAGGTATAGTTTCGGCTGGCCACATCCGGACTATCAAGTCCTTCATGTCCAGTTCGGCCACCCTATGCAGTTCGACCAGCTGTTTTAGCTGGTCGCTCAAGGGCACCGGGCGTTCTAGCACAAGGTATTGCGACCAGAACAGCTTCTCCATTGAGCTCCCCTCTTCAGCTTGGAAGAATTCAGTAGCGTCAAATACACTTCGCGATAGATCCACAAACGCCCCTGGAGAACTCCAAATCTGGGTTAGTAAGAGATATCTCTTCTTCGCATACTTGCTTAGCATAATAAAAGCCTTACCTACCGCGATCTTTTTGGTCTCCTGGATTTCTCGGAGGGTGTCTTGGGCTTCGGTCCGGGCCTGTTGTGCGCTTTGGCGGGCCTTCTCAAGCTCGGACTCTCAGTCCGCATGCTGACGCTCCAAGGACTCGTATTTCTTCAAAGCATCCTAAAGCTCCTGCTGGATCTCCCCAACCCTGGCCTCATGCTTTTTCCGGATAGCTTGTTCCTTCGCCGCGCTCTCCTCGGCCTCGGCCAACGCTTCCTTGAGGATTTCAACCTTAGTCACTACTCCTACAAATATCACGGCACTACAATCAATATACATCATTTATTCTTTCCGAATATATGGCAAGTCTCCACATACCTTACTTGTCCTCCATCTGACTTTTCACAAGGCCGAGCTCTTCTTCGGCCCGCTCCAGACTCCCTGAGGGAGTCCGGGATTAGGGGTCTCCAGACAGCTGGACTATATCCTTTGGCTAGACTGTTGGACTATGAAGATACAAGATTGAAGACTTCGTCCCGTGTCCAGATGGGACTCTACTTGGCGTGGAAGGAAAGCTAGGAAATACGGATATGTATATCTCCTCCTTTGTAACCGACCTTGTGTAACCCTAGCCCTCTCCGGCGTCTATATAAACCGGAGGGTTTTAGTCCGTAGGACACAATAACATACAATCATACCATAGGCTAGCTTCTAGGGTTTAGCCTCTCTGATCTCGTGGTAGATCTACTCTTGTACTACCCATATCATCAATATTAATCAAGCAGGACGTAGGGTTTTACCTCCATCAAGAGGGCCCGAACCTGGGTAAAACATCGTGTTCCCTGCCTCCTGTTACCATCCGCCTTAGACGCACAGTTCGGGACCCCCTACCCGAGATCCGCCGGTTTTGACACCGACCTTGGTGCTTTCATTGAGAGTTCCTCCGTGTCGTCCCCGTTAGGCTTGATGGCTCCTACTATCATCGATAGCGATGCAGTCCAGGGTGAGACTTTTCTCCCTGGACAGATCTTTGTGTTCGGTAGCTTCGCACCGCGGGCCAACTCGCTTGGCCATCTGGAGAAGATCGAAAGCTACGCCCCTGGCCACCAGGTCAGGTTTGGAAGCTTAAACTACACGGCCGATATCCATGGAGACTTGATCTTCGACGGATTCGAGCCACTGCCTTGTGCCTCACGTAGTCACGATGAGTACGATTTAGCCCTACCATCAGACAACGTCCGGGAGATCGCACCGGCAGCCGCTCCGACCCTCAATTCGGAGCCAGTTGCGCTGTCCATGGATGGGTGGATAGACCCCGCCATGGAGGCCTTACCCTTAGCGGTGATCGAGCCGAACATCGACCTTACCCTTCATGAGAGCCGTGTTGTTAAACTGTTGGATCCTTCTCCAGCAACGGACTCCGAACCGCCTGCGCCTGTTCCTAGCGAATCCAATTGGGCGCCGATCATGGAGTTTATCTCCACGGATATTTTTCAGCACTCGCCCTTTGGCGACATACTAAACTCATTAAGGTCTCTCTCCTTGTTAGGAGGATCTTGGCCGAACTATGTCCGGCAGGATTGGGATGCGGATGACGAAGAAATTCGCTGCCCACCCACCACCCACTTAGTAGCCATTGTCGATGACTTAACCGACATGCTCGACTCCGACTCCAAAGACATCCACGGTATGGACGACGATGCGGGAGATGAACATGAACCACTGCCCACAAGGCATTGGATGCCCACTTCATCACATGACGTATACATGGTGGACACACCAAAAGAAGACGACGACAAGGAACAGAAGGACACAACGAAGGGTTGTCCCCTCTAGAAGCAGTCAAAGCGGTGACGTAAGCGCCGCTCCAAATCCCGCCTCGGCAGAAACAACGATCATATACACCCAGCGTTAGAGCAGGGTGAACCATCGCCAGACCACGGCAACACGGAGAATCAAACCGAACAACCCGACTCTGTCAAAGATAATAGTCCGGACGACATCACACCGGAGAGACACCCGGTGCAACAGAATGCCCATCAAAGGCTCGTTGCCACTGCGAGGAGTCTAAAAAAGTAGAAGCAAAGGCTCCAGGCTGCGCAAGACACACTCAGAATTAGATGGAGTAAAGTCCTCAACACAGCAGCGAAGTACGGCGGTAATCACCCCACCAAGAGCTACCCGAAGCTGAAGTTGCTACCCGAATTCGATGAGGAGGCCTTAGATCCCCCGCAACCAAAAATTAAAACGGCTATCTGGCCGGATAGACGACCTCACGGCCAACAACGCCGCACATAAGCCAATATGCGATCCACGCGAGGGCTCGCATCAAAAGGATGGCGCAACCGGATCCATCTACGGACCACGCAAGCGCGCTCCAGCATACGATGCAACACAACAAACATTCGAACAACGCGGTACACCCAGATACAGGGGTGCCGCACACCCTCTATGTTTCACCGACGAGGTGGTGGACCATGAATTTCCAGAGGGATTCAAACCCGCAAACATAGAGGCATACGATGGAACAACAGACCTAGGGGTCTGGATTGAGGACTATATCCTCCGTATCCATATGGCTCGAGGAGACGATCTCCACGCCATTAAGTATTTACCCCTCAAACTCAAAGGGCTAGCTCGGCACTGGCTTAAAAGCCTCCCTGAAAGCTCCATTGGAAGCTGGGAAGAGCTCGAAGATGCTTTTCGGGCAAATTTTCAAGGGACTTATGTCCGATCTCCGGACGCGAACGATTTGAGCCATATAACTCAATAGCCCAGAGAGTCAACCCAAAAGCTTTGGAACATGTTTCTTACTAAAAAGAACCAAATAGTAGACTGTCCGGACGCCGAAGCCTTGGCAGCTTTTAAGCATAGCGTCCGCGACGAATGGCTTGCCAGACACCTCGGCCAAGAAAAGCCGAGAACAATGGCAGCATTAACAAGCCTCATGACCCGCTTTTGCGCGGGTGAGGATAGCTGGCTAGCCAGATGCAGCACCAGCGACCCAAGTACATCTGAAGGTAGAGATGGAAATGGGAAATCACGACACAGCAAAAATAATAGGCACCAGAATAAAGAAGACAACCCGAAGAGCACGGCAGTAAACGCCGGATTCAGAAGCTCTCGGCCAGGTCAGCAAAAGCCGCCCTCTAAAGGCAGCAGAGACGAACTATCCAGCTTAAACAAAATTCTAGACCAAATATGTCAGATCCATAACACCCCTAGTAAACCCGCTAATCATACCCATAGAGAATGTTGGGTCTTCAAGCAGTCCAGCAAGCTCAACGCCGTACACAAGGGGGAGGATACACCAAGTGAAGACGAGGATGAGCCTCTCAAGCAAGACACTGGGGAACAAAAGAAATTTCCACCAGAAGTCAAAACAGTGAACGTGTTACATGTGATCAAAGGGAGAAACAAAGCGGCACTCCCAGAGAAATATGCCCAAGGGCCTATCACCGCGGAGTCCTGCCACTGGTCGTCTCAACCGATCAGTTTTGACCATCAAGATTACCCAGCAAGTATCCGGCGTGCAGGATGGGCTGCCTTGGTATTAGACCCAATAATTGACGGATACCACTTCACACGAGTCCTGATGGACGGTGGCAGCAGTCTAAACCTGATATATCAGGACACAATCCGCAAAATGGGGATAGACCCAACGAAAATTTGCCACAGCAATACTAGCTTTAAAGGAGTAAGGACAGGCCCAGGGGCTCATTGCACGGGCTCCCTGCAACTAGAGGTTATATTCGGCTTCCCCGATAACTTCCGCAGTGAAAATTTAACATTCCACATTGCTCCGTTCCAAAGTGGCTATCAAGCACTACTTAGACGCGAAGCTTTCGCTCGCTTTAATGCAATACCGCATTACGCTTCCCTCACGCTTAAGATGCCCGGTCCATGTGGCATCATTACAGTGAATGGAAATATTGATCGATCCTTGCGCGCCGAAGAGAGTGCGACTGCCTTGGCAGCCGCACACTAAAAACGGCCTCACCAACTAAAGCATTTGATAGGTCGTCAAGACCACAGACACAGTTAGATGAGTCTAGCACAGCTATATGTAACTCACACAGGTTTGATAAGCCACACCCCTATTACAAATACAAGGGGCTCAACGCGCGCAGACAAGTGGCAAATTTTACTCATCTTGAATTGTACATGGTTTCTTTAAACCTACCTTTTGCACGACAACTTTTCACCTAAGTTTCTCTCTTTTACAGATGACCATCGTGCTACACCCATCCAGGATACGGCACAATGGAGACATAGGCGCAGACGTGCAGCAGGGACCCGTTCCAAGGATTCTTTTTAGATTAAGACCCTGCGTAAACCTTTTTTTACTGTCTCTTGTTGATACACATCCCTCGGATTCTCAGTACAATTGAGAAGGATGCTGGCGTCTTGGCATGTGGCCACGTCAGAATAATGCACGTACGTGGACACCAGGGGCTTCTTACAAAGGGCACTGTTTAGGCCCGGTTTACATCATAAAGACCGAATACCTTAGGGAGTGTTCGGCGTCGCTAGTTTGGCCTTATATGCATCAGCTCCGAATCATGTCTTTGGTCAAATGTTGGGTTTGCCCGGCTCCTGTGTTTTGCTGCCTTACGTTTCGCTCTATCGGCTAAGGCAACACCAGGAGAACTACTACGATTGTGCCCTGGTTCATCCGGACGAGCACTTCAGTAGAGAAAGCCGAAAAATGACTGTCATGATATAGCGTGAGACTGGTCAACCACTCGATGACCTATCGGAATGTTAGAATTCCTCCGCCTTAACGAAGGGCCGTTTCCCGGCCAGGCATGTACGCACCCTGAATTCGGATGAGTGCGGAGCCACCAGGGGCTATATAGTAGCCCCACTGTCAAACTCCTATGGCTAAGTGAAAGTGTTAAAGCATTATAGTCCGGTTGCCTAGTTCGCTACGCCATCACCTCCTTATTAGGACCAAGACGTTGGATTAAGTGTGAATACGCGTCTTCTGCGAACACACCCGCATTATATGCGTGCGGGCTGAAGCCAACGACTACAACCTTTCAGGTTATATGCATGTATACATAAACGGCCGCACAGGAGGCATCATATTACTTTCGGGCAAAAGTATAAATACAGCATTGATAAATTTCATAAAAACATTGTTTTTACAATGGGAAAACATGTCACTCAAACATAATATTCTTCGAGCACTGGGCCTCTATCAAACGAGCACCCTCAAGAACTTCGTCAAAATAGTGCTCGGCAGCCACTCGGCCTATGGCCGAACCCTGCGCCGCAACAGTGGTAGCATCCATCTCCGCCCAGTATGCTTTGACACGAGCAACGGCCATCCACAAGCCTGCTATACACGCGGACCTCTTCATCGCATTGATGCACGGCACCGCTCCAAGGAACTATTGCACTAAGCTGAAATAGCTGTTCGGCTTCGGTTTTTCCGGCCACAGATGATCTACGACGGACCTCATGGCCAGTCCGGACAATCTATTGAGTTCGGCCCATTCGGCTAGCCGACCAGTCAAGGGAAGCGGACGCTCTGGAACGTTAAATTGCGACCAGAATAGCTTGTCCACTTCATGATCTGTCTGATCTCGGAAGTATTCGGCCGCATCGACAGCACTCGCCGTCAAATCCAGATATGCGTCTGCCGAAATCCACAGCCGATCCAGAGGGGCATACCGCGGATCTCCGAACTTCCTCCGCAGCAAAAAGGGCTTCCCAGCCACAATATCACCAGCTTCATGCAACTCTTCCTTCTTTGCCCTCATGACAGAGCGGGTGTCTTTGGCTGCCATCGTGGCCTTTTCGACGTCTGTCGCCTTTGCTTGGTTTTCTTCTTCAAGGAACCGACAATGGTCGGTAGTGTCTTTGTGACGCCCGGATAATCAAGCTACAGTAAACCTCTGCTAACGGGGCCACGTCACCACGATTACTGTTGCTAATCTCACGATGATTCAAATCTCGTTCAAAGTCAAATTCAAAATCAAGTCAAACAAATAAAGTTTTCAAAAGTTAAAACTAAAATGTTCAAGATGGGTCAAATAAATCATGAGTAATTATGGTGGAGAAACCACATTTTGATAAAATAGTTAGATGCTCAAAAATAAACAAAACAATAACAAAAACAAATAAATAAATGCCTTTTTCAATTAATAAAATATTAACTAAGTTATTTCATTTCCCAAAACTATTGGGGCAGTGGAATATTTATTAAAACTAAATTAGGTACAACTTTGGTATTTTACAAAACTATAATAAAATAAAAAACTAAAAGAAAACAGAAAAGAAATAAAAGGAAAATAGAAACCAAAGAAAAGAAAGGCAAAGCCCCCCTCCCCCTGGGCCATTCGGCCCAACTGGGCATCCAGGCCTCTAGGAGGCCCACCCCATGCCCCCTGTATAACCCCTCCCGGAACCCTAGCTACCCACCCGATCTCCCACTCCCCCCCCCCCGCACGATCCCCTCTTCCCCACCCCACGATCCGATGTGGATCAGGGGCGCTCGCCCCCCCGACCCTGGTGACTGCGCCGCCCCGTGCCCCGACACCGGCGCCTTCCCCGGCGCCACCCCACCACCGAGGCCTCACCTCCTCCCGGAGCCCCCTTCGTCGCGACGCCCTCCCGCCTCTGCACCAACCCCGGCGAACGCCGCCCCGTCGCCCACGGATCCCGTCACCGTCGCTTGGAACGCCCCTCGCCGGAAGCGTCCTCGCCGGATCTCCTCCTCGTTTCCGTCGGTCGTCCCCGTCCTCCTCCACAACGGCTACCTCGAGCCTCGCCGCCCCCTGGTCTCTACTCGAACGTGAGGCTCGCCTCCCCCCTCTCTTCCCCCTTTGACCAGCGCCGCTTCCCGCTCGTCCCCGCGCACTAGCACGAGCCGCTCCGCCCCTGACCTTCCCCCCCTCGTGCCCGTGCCGTGCGCGCGACGCGCCCGCGTGCCCGTCGCATCAGCGACGTCTGGCTGCGCCTCGCTGCTCGTCGGAGGCCGCCAGCCCGCGCCTCCTGCCATCCGCGCCGCCCCTGTGTCTGCCTTCGCTCGCCGCGGTCGGCCGGCGAGCCTTGCCGAGGCCACGACCTCGCCCCACCGCGCCCTGGTGACCTCCACCTACGCCCCGGATTCACCCACTCGGGTGCTCGCGCCCATGCCCAGGGCCAGCCGCCCGAACGTCCGCGCCCGCACCTGCGGCGCCCGCAGCACCCAAACCCACTATGGCCCCTAGGGCCTATGACAGCCGGGCCCCACGCCCCCTGAACGTTTAAAAAAATTAATAAAAGTAAATAAATAAAATATTAATTAGTTAATTAATTAAAGATTTAATTAACTTAATTAATCCTGATTAGATTAACCTAATCATCTGGTTTAGTTAATTAACCTGTTAGGTTTAGTTAATAGTCAATGACATGCGGGACCCACATGTCAGCTTGACCAGTCAACACCTCTGTTGACTGATAATGTCATGCTGACGTCATGCTGATGCAATAATACTATTTTCTAATTTAATTAATAATTAATAAGTTAGAAAATGATTT
Source organism: Triticum aestivum (assembly GCF_018294505.1). Taxonomy (NCBI): domain Eukaryota; kingdom Viridiplantae; phylum Streptophyta; class Magnoliopsida; order Poales; family Poaceae; genus Triticum; species Triticum aestivum. The sequence continues at coordinate 387,235,453 of NC_057812.1, read as the reverse complement.
AAAAACTTTAAAAATTAATATAAAATAAACCGTAGCTCGGATGGAAAAACTTTGTACATGAAAGTTGCTCAGAACGACGAGACGAATCCGGATACGCGACCCGTTCGTCTGCCACACAACCCTAGCATAGTGAACCTGCAACATTTCACCTCCGGTTCATCTGTCCAAAAACGCGAAACGCCGGGGATACTTTCCCGGATGTTTCCCCCCTTCACCGGTATCACCTACTACCGCGTTAGGGCACACCGAACACCGCGTATTGTCTTGTTACGCTTTGTGATACTTTGATTGCTCTATTATTTATTGTGTTCCCTCTCCGTTACTTCTTTCCGATAGACCCCGAGACTGCCGGCGACCCCCAGTTCGACTACGGAGTTGGCGGCCCCTCCTTGCCAGAGCAACCAGGCAAGCCCCCCCCCCCTTGATCACCAGATATCGCCTATTCTACTCTATACTGCTTGCATTAGAGTAGTGTAGCATGTTACTGCTTTCCGTTGATCCTAATCTGATGCATAGCCTGACATTGTTGCTACACCTGTTGATACCTTACCTGCAATCCTAAATGCTTAGTATAGGATGCTAGTTTATCATCATTGGCCCTACATTCTTGTCAGTCTGCCTTGCTATACTATTGGGCCGTGATCACTCGGGAGGTGATCACGGGTATATACTATACATACATACATACTATACAGATGGTGACTAAAGTCGGGTCAGCTCGAAGAGTACCCGCGAGTGATTCACGGATTGGGGGCTGAAAGGACCTTTGTCCCGACGTACCTCTGTGTGGATCTTTGTGGCGGAGCGACAGGGCAGGTTGTGACCGCCTAGGAGAGAGGTGGGCCTGGCCCTGTTCGGCGTTCGCGGACACTTAACACGCTTAACGAGATCTTGGTATTTGATCTGAGTTGGCTACGAGCCTATACGCACTAACCATCTACGCGGGAGTAGTTATGGGTATCCCGACGTCGTGGTATCAGCCGAAGCACTTCAGACGTCAGCGACGGAGCGGCGCGCGCCGGATTGGACTGGAACGCCTACTAGGCTAGGTCTGCTTCCGGCCGCCCTCGCAACGTGCAGGTGTGCTCAGGGCGATGGGCCCAGACCCCTGCGCGCTTAGGTTTAGACCGGCGTGCTGGCCTCTCTGTTGCGCCTAGGTGGGGCTGCGGCGTGTTGATCTTCCGTGGCCGGGCATGACTCAGGAAAGTGTGTCCGGCCAAATGGGATCAAGCGTGTTGGGTAATGTGGTGCACCCCTGCAGGGAAGTTAATCTATTCGAATAGCCGTGATCTTCGGTAACAGGACGACTTGGAGTTGTACCTTGACCTTATGACAACTAGAACCGGATACTTAATAAAACACACCCTTCCAAGTGCCAGATACAACCCGGTGATCGCTCTCTAACAGGGCGACGAGGAGAGGATCGCCGGGTAGGATTATGCTATGCGATGCTACTGGAGATGCTACTCGGAGATTCTACTTGGAGATGTTACTTGGCGATGCTACTTGGAGGACTTCAGTCTACTCTCTTCTACATGCTGCAAGATGGAGGCTGCCAGAAGCGTAGTCTTCGACAGGATTAGCTATCCCCCTCTTATTCTGGCATTCTGCAGTTCAGTCCACTGATATGGCCTCCTTACACATATACCCATGCATATGTAGTGTAGTTCCTGGCTTGCGAGTACTTTGGATGAGTACTCACAGTTGCTTTCTCCCCCCTTTTTCCCCTTTCCTTTCTTTCTGGTTGCCGCAACCAGATGCTGGAGTCCAGGAGCCAGACGCCACCATCGACGACGACCCCTACTACACTGGAGGTGCCTACTACTACGTGCTGCCCGCTGAGGACGACCTGGAGTAGTTTAGGAGGATCCCAGGCAGGAGGCCTGCGCCTCTTTCGATCTGTATCCCAGTTTGTGCTAGCCTTCTTAAGGCAAACTTGTTTAACTTATGTCTGTACTCAGATATTGTTGCTTCCGCTGACTCGTCTATGATCGAGCACTTGTATTCGAGCCCTCGAGGCCCCTGGATTGTATTATGATGCTTGTATGACTTCTTTATGTTTTAGAGTTGTGTTGTGATATCTTCCCGTGAGTCCCTGATCTTGATCGTACACGTTTGCGTGCATGATTAGTGTACGATTGAATCGGGGGCGTCACAGTCTTTTAACTTTACAGCCATCTTGTCCATCTTTTCTTTTCTCTCGCAATGCGCGGCCTTCTCGGCTCTTAACTCTTTTGCCGCCTTTAAAGCGGCCGCATTACTAATCCTTGTTTGTTCGTTGGCTCGGGCAAGTTCCGCCCGAAGGGTCTCCATGGCGGCAGATCCATCTGCAGTCATAACATATTAAAGATACTGGCATCATGCTGCTCTTACTATGTGACATTGACCGGAAAAACATTACTTACCCTGTGCCTCGTCAAGCCGCTTGTTAACAAGCTCGATGTCGGCATATGCCACATCCAGTTGCCGCTTTAGTTCGGCAAACTCATTAGTCCGGCCAGCCACCGGAGCTCCCATCACCTGCACATAAAGCGGTATGGTTATTACCTGGGACTACGATCCTCTGTTCGCCGCCGTTCTCGACGACGACCAGAGTCTCAGGGGCTACTATCCACACAGGGCACACCTAAAAATGTGCGGTACTATCAAAAAGTATATCATTTCACGTACCTCAAAGCCCGTCAGTAGACTCATAAAGGCTCCATGCAATCCGCTTTCGGCGAACGAAATTCTTTCCATCACTGTAACCATCAACGTATGGTGTTCTTCTGAGATGGCCGCTTGCTCCAACAGCTCCCTCAGTACGTCCGACCGCATACCAGACGGTGCCGGACTCTTTTGTTTGCTCTCTTCAAGAGCCGGACGCTGGGGACTTCAGGTGACTATAGGATTATCTTCTGGCCTCACCAGATCCGGAGAGGCCCTCCGCGATGACACTTCAAGGTCGCCCGCTTCTTGAGTGGGGGAGTCCGGGGGAGGCGTTTCTCTCTCCATCATCTTCGGAAGAAGATCCCCCGAAGACGAGCTCTGCTGAGAAGGGCTAAGATCCGAATTGCAAGATAAACACTTCGGTTATTTTCCTCAGAGGTAAGGTAGTATATCTCCACTATTAAAGTACTTTTTGATTACTTAAAACTCGTTGGAGGGCTGATCCTCGCGCGGACGTTGTACGGCAAAAGCTCCCTCCAAGGCAGGACCCTCTAGGGGAGACTTCTTCTCCTATTTGGAAGCCTCAGTTTCCGGATCTTCAGAGGCAGTCCTCTTCCTTCTCCGAAGCGAGAGAAGGTCAGATTCGTCCCCTTGGTTATCCTCCTTCACGGAGGCGCTCATTCCCTCGGTTGGAATTGGTAGCGATGGGGGCTCGCTTTCGACCTCATTATCCCCCCCTATCTTCCTTTGAGGGCTCACGGCAAGGTTCTAGCTCAAGCATCTTTTCCAGTACCGGATTCTCCAAACCCTCAGGAAGGGGGGCCGAACACCAAATCATCTTCGCCCTTGTTAGCCAGTCCTGGTCAAAAAGCGATTTCTCAGAATGACATCATGGTAAATGAAAGATGGTGTGTTCGGCTAAAGGATTACTTACTTGGTCGGCGGTACGGTTGCTGCTCAGGCCCACGTCCTCGGTAGTATCCGGACACTCTATTTGGGGTCCGAAGAATGATTTGTACATCTCCTCGTGCATCAGGCCGAGGAAATTCTGAATAGTGCGCGGCCCTTTTGGGTTGATCTCCCACATACGGAGGGGCCGGCGTTTGCAAGGCTGGACTCGATGAACTAGCATGACTTGCGCCACTGTAACCAGACTAAAATCTCCTTCAAAGAGATCTTGAATGCGGCGCTGCAGTATAGGCACATCCTTGGCTGGACCCCAGCTCAGTCCTCTGCTAATCCATGACATCAGTTGTGGTGGAGGGCCATAGCGGAAAGCAGGGGCAGCCACCCACTTGGCACTTCTGGGAGCTGTGATGTAAAACCACTCCTGTTGCCATAATCTGGACACCTCTAGAAAGGAACCTTTTGGCCACGGAGCTCCTGCTATCTTGCTTATTAATGCGCCTCTGCACGCTGCATACTGCCACTCGACCATCTTCGGCTTCACGTCAAAGGTCTTGAGCCACAGGCCAAAGTCAGGGGTATTGCAGAGGAAGGCCTCACACATGACAATGAATGTCGAAATGTGGAGAAAGGAGTCCGGGGCTAGATCGTGGAAATCTAGCCTGTAATAGAACATCAAACCCCTAACAAAGGGATCCAGGGTGAGGCCTAGGCCTCGTAGGAAGTGGGAGATGAACACAACGTTCTCGTTGGGTTCGAGAGTAGGGACGACCTGCCCTCGGGCAGGCAGCTGATGCGAAACCTCGGCGGTCAGGTATCTGGCCTCCCTCAACATCTTGATATCCTCTTCCGTAATGGAGGAGGGCATCCACCGGCCTTGAAGGCTAGATCCGGACATGATTGAAGGTCCGAAGCACCTAACCTGGGCTTTGGGTGTTAGAACTCGAGGCGGGGGAAGGATTCGATTGAGCACGGGAGGGAAAAAAGTAAAAGCCTTGTCCCTTTATAAAGATGGTGAATATCAAGCGTCCTCTCCGTAGCCGTTTGGGACTTGCCTATAATCTAGGAGTCCTAGACACGGTTGGGTTACCCACAACCGTATTGATAAGAATCCTGTAATTAGGGGAACACGATCTCTGCTTTGACAAGACGTGTCAAGAAACCGCCTCGCGTTATGTGTGGAGCTGGTTAAAGAAAAATGGTTCGAATAATCACCAAGCCATGGCATGATGTCATGTTGCCAAAACATGTCAGCAGATTAAGATTCGTGGAAATATTATTCTCTCTACGGTGGTATGTGGAATTTATTTTGCAGGGTCGGACATTATCCTGGTATTCAAACTCTTCTGTGATATGTTCTGAGGAGGAACCTGCCTTGCAATGCCGAAGACAACACTGCGCGCCGGACTCATCGTCATTGAAGCCTGGTTCAGGGGCTACTGAGGGAGTTCGGGATTAGGGGTCTCCAGACAGCCGGACTATATCCTTTGGTTGGACTGTTGGACTATGAAGATACAAGATTGAAGACTTCATCCCGTGTCCATATGGGACTCTACTTGGTGTGGAAGGCAAGCTAGGCAATACGGATATGTATATCTCCTCCTTTGTAACCAACCTTGTGTAACCCTAGCCCTCTCCGATGTCTATATAAACCGGAGGGTTTTAGTCCGTAGGACACAATAACATACAATCATACCATAGGCTAGCTTCTAGGGTTTAGCCTCTCTGATCTCGTGGTAGATCTACTCTTGTACTACCCATATCATCAATATTAATCAAGCAGGACATAGGCTTTTACCTCCATCAAGAGGGCCTGAACCTGGGTAAAACATCGTGTTCCCTGCCTCCTATTACCATCCGCCTTAGACGCACAGTTCGGGACCCCCTACCCTAGATCCGCCGGTTTTGACACCGACACTCCCCTTTAGTCTGGAGACCTCAGCGGCATGAGAGGTGGCGGCCAGCAGCGACGCCTGTGTTCATAAGACATATTTAGTTAGCTTCCTGCGAAAATTACTTTATCCTATGTGCAACTTTTCCTTTCCGAACACCGGACAGTGTCTCAGGGGCTACACTGTCTATACTATGACCTTCTTTATCGCACCGCTTACCTCAAAGCCTATCAGCAGGCTGTTGCAGGTTTTGGTCAGTCCGCTCTTGACGGACTGAACCCTCTCAACCACCGTACCCATAAGGATACGGTGTTCCTCCATAATGGAAGCGCCTCGCAATGCTTCCAACAGATTATCTGGTGCCTCTGACTGGACAGAGGTCACTGGCGGAATAGGCACACCTCCTTCTTTCAAATGAGGTTGCTTATCGGATTCTGGAGCCGTATAGGTCTCCGAAACCGTATTTGGCTTGGGCCCGGACTGGACATGGCCCCCATCGCCAGTCTCCATGGGGGTTCTCTCCCCAGGTGTCCAACGGCCGAAGGGTCACCCTCTGGCACCACCTGGACAGCCTCCTGAACCTCTCCCTGGCCCGGGAAGGTCCTTTTGGATAGCACCTCGTCGTCACCCCTGGTTGTGGGAGATTGAGCGGCCAGCGGTGACTCGCTAGCCATCGCCTTCGAATCATGTGAACCTCCTGATGAGGATCGCAGGGAGCTGTCATGGGCCAGACTACAAGCGCATGATTTAAAGCATTAAAACTGCGAACTGAAGAGGTCGAATACATGAATATGTCAGAGTCTTTTGAGCACTCATGATGCAACCAGGGGCTTATTTCGGCGGCACGGCTCTGGGCTGCTGTCGACGTCCCATGCGGAGTTATCCGCGAGGGAGCTCTTCCCCCACTTGGACGCCTCTGCCTCCAGATTTGGGGAAGCCGCCCTCTTCTTCTTTCCCCCCTCAGGGGGAGAACTACTTTCCTCCTCATCCTCATCATCATCTTCGGCGGCAGAGGAGGGAGTCTCGTCCGAAGCTCCTTTGCGACGGAGGCCACCCTAGGCCTCCGTGTCCTTCTTCTCCGGCGCCTGGTAAGGCACCGGAACCAACATCTTCGTCAGAAGAGGGATAGCTGGTTCCTCGGGTAGTGGAGATGGACACTTAATCCGCTCCGCTTTCTCTGTCCATAACTAAAAAAAAGTTCTAGTGGAGCTTAGGTATCTTCCTTGAATAAGCAAGCAGAGGATACACCTTGAAACACGAAAGACTTACCGCACTGGCAGGATGGGCCAGATCGTGCCCGCGGTCCTCGTCCGTCTTCGGTGGTGTCTCATTTCCCTTGAAAAGAAACTTCCAGATATCTTTATGTGTGGTTCCGAAGAGTCTCTCCAAGGTCCGGTGCTTCTCCGGAACGAATTCCCACAAAGGGCAGGTCCGGCTCTAGCATGGAAGGATCCAGTGGATTAACATCACCTAGATCATGTTGACGAGCTTGATGTTTTTGTCCACCATGCTTTGGATGCGTGTTTGTAGCGCGATCAGCTCGTCTGACGAGGACCAATTTGTGCCCTTCTCTATCCAGGAGGTGAGCCGCATTGGAGCTCCAGATTTGAATTCGGGAGCTGTGACCCAGGTGGTGTCGCGGGGCTCTGTGATATAGAACCACAGTGTCTGCCACTCTTTGACGGTCTCCACAAAAGTACCCCTGGGCCATGTGAGGTTGGGCAGTTTGCTCACTATGGCGCCTCCGCACTCCCCGTGTTGGCCATCCACCACCTTCGGCTTCACGTTGAAGATTTTGAGCCACAGTCTGAAGTGGGGTGGGATGCGGAGGAAAGCATCACACACAACAATGAACGCCGAAATGTTGAGGAATGAGTTGGGAGCTAGATCATGGAAATCTAGCCCGTAATAAAACATGAGTTCGTAGACGAAAGGGTGGAGAGGAAACCCTAACCCACAGACGAAATGGGGGATCTACACCACCCTCTCATTGGGCTTTGGGTTGGGGATGATTTGCCCCTTGGCCGGAAGCCTATTAGCGATTTCCTTCGCTAGATACCCGGCCTCCCGAAGCTTGGTGATGTCCTTCTCCTTGACGGAGGAGGCCATCCATTTGCCTTGCGCTCCAGATACGGACATTGTTGGAAGTTGTCGGTGTCAAAACTGGCGGATCTCGGGTAGGGGGTCCCGAACCGTGCGTCTAGGCAGATGGTAACAGGAGACAAGGGACACAATGTTTTTACCCAGGTTCGGGCCCTCTCGATGGAGGTAAAACCCTACTCCTGCTTGATTAATATTGCTGATATGGGTAGTACAAGAGTAGATCTACCACGAGATCAAAGAGGCTAAACCCTAGAAACTAGCCTATGGTATGATTGTTGTTCGTCCTATGGACTAAAACCCTCTGGTTTATATAGACACCGGAGAGGGCTAGGGTTACACAGAGTCGGTTACAATGGGAGGAGATCTACATATCCGTATTGCCAAGCTTGCCTTCCACGCCAAGGAAAGTCCCATCCGGACACAGGATGAAGTCTTCAATCTTGTATCTTCATAGTCCGAGAGTCCGGCCAAAGGTTATAGTCCGGCTATCCGGACACCCCCTAATCCAGGACTCCCTCAGAAGTTCTTTCTTGAGGCGGAAAGGATGAGGACTTGGGCGCTGGAGCTCGAGAGTGGGTAGGTGCGAAGAGAGAAGGTGTGGGTGAAAGAGAGGAATCCTTATCCCCTTATAAAGACGGTGAATATCAAGCGCCTCCCCACTCGCGTGTTCCCAAGGGCTATGCGAATAGCGCGGTTGGATTACCCATGCCCGTATTGATGAGAATCCCGCGATAGGGGGACACGATCTCTGATTTGACAAGACGTTCCAATAAAGTCGTGTCTCGAAATATGGAGCGACAGGCCGAAAAACGGTTCAAAATAATGACCGGGAAGTGATGTAGTGTTACGTTGCAAAAAGTTGTTAGCAGATTGGACTCGTGAAATATTATATTTTCTGCAGTGGTGTGTGGAACCTGTTTTACAGATCCGGACACGATCTTTATGTTCAGAAACTGTGTCAGAGTATTCGGAGGAGGAACCCGCCTTGCAATGCCGAAGACCGTTTATGCGTCGGACACCTCATCATTGAAGCCTGGTTCAGGGGCTACTGAGGGAGTCCTGGACTAAGGGGTCCTCGGGCGTCCGGTCTGTTGGACATGAGCCAGACTATTGGGCCATGAAGATATAAGATGGAAGACTTTCTCCCGTGTCTGGATAGGACTCTTCTTTGCGTGGATGGCAAGCCAGGCGGCCGGATATACTATTTTCTATGTAACCGACCTTGTATAACCTTAGTCCCCTCCGTGTCTATATAAACGGGAGGGCTTAGTCTGTAAGGACAAGGACAATCCGATATGCTAGACTTCTAGTGTTTTAGCCACTACGATCTCGTGGTAGATCAACTCTTGTAACCCCCATACTCATCAATATTAATCTAGCAGGATGTTGGTGTCAGGACCCCGACTCAATGCCACATCGATCTAGCATGTAACACCTCATATCACTTTGCGGCCTCACGCACGGTATTCCCACGGGTGTCGCCTTACCTTTGCCCGGGACCGTTTGCGTCTTTTGGCACACGTACATGATAGTGTCGCTAGCATCCATATGATAAGGAGCCTGGGCTGACATGGCTAGTCGTAAACCCAAAGTGGCACAGACTTATAGGGACAGGCATCCATGACCCAGCATCGAACGTGTCGGTCATCAGCGAGTGAATCCAGGCTGTAGCACTGGTCTAGCAGGACTCCGGTGAACCGGGCTGTAGCGGGCTAACAGGACTCCGGTATTCATCGCGTGACATTTCCCCGAAGGGACAGACACAGGAACGAAGAAGGACACATGCCGGCCAGCCTAAGTGTTCCGGAGCAGTAGCAAGCTACCATGGCTCGGTGGAAACACTAGGAGACATTTCCCGGTAAGAGAGGCTACTAAGAATAAACAACTAGGTTGTCAGATCCCACACATACCAAGCATTTCAATAACATACACACAATATGCTCGATATGTGCAAATACAACATGGCATCACAACATGACTCTACAACTCAAGTATTTTATTCAATAGGCTCCGAGGAGCGAGATATTACAAACATGGGTCTCATGACCCAACAATCAGAGCATACAAGTCAAAGCACAAGCGGAAGCTATCATGTCTGAGTACAGACATCTATAAATGAAAAAGGCTGAGAAGCCTGACTATCTACCAAATCCTGTCGAGGGCACAAGATCGTAGCTGAGGTAACAAGCTAAACGTCGAAGACCATACGGAACGACTAGCGAGACTGAGGTCTCTCTGCAAAAAACATAAATTAAGCAACGTGAGTACAAATGTACCCAGCAAGACTTACATCAGAACTAACTACATATGCATCATTATCAACAAAGGGATGGTGGGGTTTAACTGCAGCAAGCCAGCTTTGACTCGGTGGCTATCTTACACTACGACTGCAAGTAACTCTTTTGAGGTGGCGCACACGAGTCCACATATTCACCATATCAATACACCACTATGGATTCACTCCCGTCTCCCTACGAGAGCGCCATCCATAGCACTCACGCTTATCTTGTGTATTTTAGAGTATCCACTTTCACTTGTCTATGAACTGATATAAGCAACCCAAAAGCCCTTTTCCGCGGACACGGCTATTCGAATAGATGATGTTAACCCTGCAGGGGTGTACTTCTTCACACACGCTCTCACCACTTACCGCCTTTTACACGACATGTACTCGGCAACCTTCAAGCGGAAGCCCAACGTGGGTGTCGGCCACGGCCTTCCTAAACACTCAAGTCTCTAGTCCAGGTTTATCGCCTATTCGGGTTCCATCCATGAGGAGATCCGGCCGGAGTTTCGCTCACAGCCCCAAACGATGTGAACAGGGTTCCGTGACACCAAACGGGCGCCCGGTTTACCCGGCCACGTGCCTACCGCATCACAGCCCACCCCTATGGTCAGCGCTGCGCACGGCCTCTAGCATACTACAAACACCAGAAACTACTTGCAACTCCTGGACAGAGGACAAGGGTGATCAAGAAGCCGAGAGGGTCCATTGGTTTCGGGCCCAATGCGTGGTAGTAGCTGAATCATGGATCACAAACACAGAACTCAGTTCCTGAGGACGGCTTCAATGAGACAACCCACCATGTACTCCTACATGGCCTCTCACCGCTACCTTTACCAAATCGTATTCACACACTTAGCTCACACACAGTAGGACATGTTCACACACCTCTGATTCATCCCCGATGAATCAGACCTGACTCAAGTGTAAGCAGTAGCAGGCATGACAAACAAGCATGAATGAGTAGGCACAACAGGGCTCAAACAACTCCTACTCATGCTAGTGGGTTTCATCTATTTACTGTGGCAATGACAGGTCATGCAAAGGATAAAGGGGTTCAGCTACCGCAGCAAGTAACAGATGAATCGGTGTTGTCCTAATGCAGTAAAAGAGAGCAGGAGCGAGAGAGTGGGATTTTATCGGAATGAACAAGGGGGTTTTGCTTGCCTGGCACTTCTGAAGATAACATTGAGTCTTCATCAGTGTCAACGGTCACAACGTCGGAACATCGTCTACCGGGAGGGAACAGATACCGGCAACAAAGAAGAAATACAATCAATGCAATGCACAATATTATGCATGCTCATGACATGGCAATATGAATGTGTTTTGAGCTAATGCAACTAGCAACAGATTAAATGAAGTTGGTTTGAATACAAGATTCAAATTCAAACTCCATATGTGATTATTCAAATGCCATTTAATTGATTTGTGCTAAACAGCAGCTATAAGTTGTTCTAACATGCATGAAAATGGTACAGATGGATTCCTTGAATTTTTCTGATAATTTTTCATATATAAATTATTTAATTTGGAGTTACGGTTGAATTTCTATGATTTATTGAAGTTTAGGCCATTTTTTGAAATTTCCTGAATTAAAATAAATCCAGAAAATGATTTAACTGCGTCAGCCTGACGCCAGCATGACGTCAGCGAGTCAACGGCCAGGTCCAGGTCAAACCTGACGTGCGGGGTCCACATGTCAGTGACACAGGAACTAATCCCGCGTTGACTCGGGCTTTGACCCGCTACGGGGCCCGCTGTCAGTGTCTGTTAGTGTGCTAATTGGGGGGATTAGCCGCTAATGGCAACGCCACGTCAGCGTCACCGGATTAGGCGCCGGCGACCACATCTCGCAGCGAAGGCTCGCCGGAGTTGCGCTATGGGCTGCGGTTGGACGCGCGAAGAGCACCAGGAGGTAGCCCATGACCGCGTGCATCTAGGGAGACCAAGGGGAGGTGCGGGGGTGGCCGGGGTTCGCCGGAGTGGAGCCTGAGGCGGCGGCCGGAGCTCGGGCGAGCTCGGGTTCGAGGCCACAGCGGCCTTGGCGACGCGGGGATAACACCTACGGTGTCTACGTGGTGCGGCGAGAACGTTGGACGCATGCCCGGGACCGAATGGTCACCGGAGCGTCATCGCCGGCGAGCTTTGGCGGCGGCGCTGTCGGGTGAGAAAGGCACGGCGGCTACGGCATACTAGGGAGAAAACGGAGAAGGGGAGGAGGATCAGGAGCTCACAGCGGTTCCAGTAGGCGTCGAAGCGGGCTCGGGGAAGGTCGGAGCTGAGCGGGGCGGCGAGGCCGATCTCCGGCGGCCGAGGAGGGGAAAAGCGTCGGGGCGGCGCTTCGGGGCTCTTCCGGTCACGTGGCTCGGTGAGGGGGTTGGCGACGAGGTGCAGGAGCTTCGGAGCAGCTCGGGGCATCATCGGAACGGCGGTGGTCGCGGCAACGGCGAACGGCGGCGATGGGCGTGTTCGGTGGCGAGAGAGAGGGGTCCAGGGGAGAGGATGAGGGCGCGGGAGAGTGAGGGAGAGAGGCAGGGAGGTGCGTGGCGCTCGGGGGAGGCGTCCAGAGGAGGAGGAGGCAGCCAGGCAGGGAGGAGGTGGCCGGGGCGCGTGGCCACGCGCGCCGGGCGCGTGCCCGTCCTCCTGGCAGGGAGGAAGACGACAGGAGAGGGAGGCGGCGGTGGGCTGGGCCGGCTGGAGGAGCTGGGCCAGGTGGGCTGAGGTGAGCGCCAGGTAGTCCTCTGCTCTTTCTATTTCTGTTTTTATTTATCTATTTTGTTCTGTGTTGATTTAGTTTAGTAAAATACTAAACCATTTTATAAAATCCTAAAAATAGTTATGTGGCTAGAGCTAAAATATACCAAACCACATAAAAATGTTCCAGTATTATTGGACATATATTATTTATATATCAAATATATATCCAATGCAAATAGTTATTGAATTAATTCAAAGGCCCCAAAATAAATGTTTCAGTCACTCCAAAAATATTGGTTTGCATTTTATTCTTGCCAATATTTTTCAAAACTGAAAAGGAACATTTCCTTGGAAGCATTTGAAGCAATTTTTAATGTTGATCATCATTTTTAGAAGGTTTCTGAGGCTTTGAAAATCCCTCAATTCAAATTTCATTTGAATTAAAACATGATGCTCACATGAGGTCTGGCCTAGTGCATAACAGGACCAGGGATGTGACAACTCACCCCCACTAACAAAAATCTCGTCCCGAGATTCAAGCATAGGGTAAGGTGAAGGGGGAGCGCAAACTAGCACGAGCTTCACGATCCAGGTTGCACTTCAATTGAACGTTGATTCGTTCACCATCATTGTCTCGAAGTCTTGCCTTGAGAACTCCAACTATCATGACAACGAGAGGAAAGGAAAGACCCTAAAGAATTGTTCTTCTCGATGGTCGAACAACTCAGGATTAACCCACAGAATGAGACATAGCAACATCTCTCGAGCTGAGAGACGAAGCACACATCCATAGGAATGGAGTAAAGCAGATGACAAAGGTTCACTAGGTAGACAACAATTCCAGACTTAAGAATGTGGTGATCGGTTGTCAACATAGCGAGGAGTTGAATTGCCATGATACCATAACGATGCACCTTAGGGAAGGTGACTCGTAGAAATATCCCCTTAAGTGGCAAAAAGAATTACCTTTGATTCAAAGATCATTGAAACTCTTTAAACCAGCCTAAGGCAATTCTCGAGCGATCGTTTGGAGGGGGTCGGTAGAATGGCATACTCGGGCCAGAATGGATGATGTGGATTACCTTGTTGAAGACAACGTAATGGATTAATTTGCTTATCACCGGAAATGGAAGAGACCCGTGGTAGAATGGCACATTGGCGGTGCAAGCTGGGAACAAAATGCAAATGCTGGGAATGATTCTGGTAACTGGGGAAGAACCCAACAATAGAGAGTGAATTCACTGTTTGAAAAGGTCATAGCATTGCCGAGGAAACTGAGAGGAATCCCAGTTAGTGCCGATGATAACACGTAGCGCTTGTGCGTGCTCTCAAGAACTTGAGCATTTCCAAAATCATCAAGATTTTACCAATATCCGTGTCAAGGATCCTGGCAACACAACTTGCTACCATGATGAATGATGATGGAAGATGCAGATACAAAGAAAGATAACACTTTCTTAGATTTCACCCTTGGCGGGGCCAAGGAAATAAAATCTAGATGATCGACCGAGAGACATTTAGCACTCGGCTTCTAATGTTCTCCTTGATGTGCTAGTGTAACCCATTCATAGATATGGTTTGATATCTAGAACATCAAGTAAAAAGGTCGGACTTCGGGATCTCAAAATCCATAGGGGCAACTAGGGAGTAAATCCTACGAAATCCCTATGGGGAGGTGGCCAACTTCCTTAATCAAGATATTATAATAACAGGTCTTCCGGCGGGGTGTGTTGGCCACGACATCCACTTTACCGGTTATCGCGAGACCAATATTATAGTTCTTGGGAAATGTTCCAACCATCACATCTGCCTGAGATTCAGATCCGGTTGGTGTCAGAATATTCTAGACTCATCGAGTCTAGGAAGAGAAATGAAAGTTTGCAACACAAATCGGCGAGATGACGTTGCGAGATTCTCGGGGAATGAACTACGATAGTAAGCTCCAAAACATGAGCTGGTTCTGCTACAAACATGTGAACACGTTGTCCAAGACAAGCATGACCACAAAGTAGTTTTATAATAAAACACTACCGAGTTCAGGTTGGGAACCATCATCGAGGATATCGAAGTCCTTACATAAGTCCGGATTAGCTCTTATGAAGGAACTCCTTCTCCTTGAACAAATCAATCAGTGGCTTGGTGTGCTAGGGATACATATAGATTGAAGGTTGCAAGTCTTCAAACCACAGAATTCTTCACACGTGTGCATGACTGATTTGGAATGATTCCAAAGAAAGCAACATTGACTTTCTCGAATCCACGGCGGCAACTTGCATCAGATGCACATGAATTAAAGGAAGTCACTACCTTCATCCAAACATATGCTTCATGAACGAAACACGAAGAAATGCTTACACAAGTTTCCAACACTAGGTTGATGTTCAACATGACTCATGGGAGAGACAAAATGCTGCTGATGGGCTCAACAACAACTCATCGAGATTTCCATGTAAATGGAATTCCATAATTATGTGAACAAGTGATAGCATTGGTCACACCCAAAAGATATAATGGTGTATGCTCGAGGGATCAACCATGAGTAAGATAACATTACGAGCATCGTTGGTACTGATTTGACTTGACGATGGCCCACACTCAAATCAAAGGATTGATAAGACAATAGGTCCAACAACTGATCACAGGGACCAATCGATGAAGATATCATCTTTCTTCAACACACACTACACAAGAATATCCCTTTGGAACGAACTAAGTCAGGCAAGCTTTTATCTTCCAACTCTCCAAGTTGTTGTCTAGCTTAACCAACTAGCTCAGGGATATCTAACACCGATCTTGGAGAGAGGGTGGTTCACAAGAAACCAACTTGATCACGAGCTCAACATAACAGTCAGGAAATAACCCGGTAACACTTCCAAGAAGATCTTCGGAAAATCACGAACCACCGGTATGTTACTACGCTCGAGAACAATCTTGCTTTTGAGGGCAAGATGACATGATCAAATGAGTGAGGACTTGAAATAATTCCTAACTCATTGGTCGAGGAGTGCACCAGAAATAGGGACTAGGTAGCACAATCAATCTTAGGGTGACGATTCAATAATCAACACGCTAAGAATGAGGTTATCGTCCATTTAACTACCAAGCAACAGAGTTGCTAGCAATATTGATTTCACACGCCATGATTCATTTGTCGGCATTCTGGTTACAATAACACAGGAACCGAGGAATGAACAATGATGGCAAGAAGTATCACTGTACCAAGGGTTCATAGGATGGTGTGCAATTCCTATAACAATCTCGATATAACATATGTAATACTCCAAGGTAGAACAGAGCAAAAGCTGGATTGGCATTTTGATCTGCGGAGTACAATTGTTTCGACCCAATCCTAGATATGGAAGAGGTACTGGAGTTTGTTTCTCCTAGTCATTCCGCGATAGAATGGCTTGACGGACCACAAGAGTAGTAGGCATCGATAAACGAACGCACGCATACTCTTGACTATCAATTGATAGACGAAGGTCAGTAGACAACTAAAGAGGGACAACTCAAAGGAACATATAACTTTTTGAGTTGTGGATGCATAGATTAGTATGTCGAACCAAGTTCAACATAATTCTTCCGGATAACCCATGCAAAAAGGTTGACCTGGCAGAGTCACAACATAGCATGGAGAACTCATCGAGAGCACTCTTGTTTTCATCTTTTGGTTCAGAAGAACTCCTGCCAAGAATGGTTCATGGTAATTGGAAAAAGGATGTATCATGAACCTCGAGGATTATCGCAAAGGTTACTAATATCCTAAAGGAACTAGCAAACACTATCAACATGATGTAGGTAGGGTGAATCTCGGGTTCAAAACCCAGGAATAGAATACCTACTACTAAGTAGCATCACGAGATGCTTTCGATAATGACGGCCAGAATCATCACACTGGAAACACAGATCATGGCTAGACCACTAGATGATCCACTGAGACACCTAGGGTCATAATAATATCTCCAACATATATGTCAAGGTAACAGAGTACCTCAACTCACTGATTAGTGTGGTTAATCTGGCCCAAAGGAACATTGAAACGGGAGGAAGGAATTTGCAAGTGCATCAGACTGTTTAGAGACCTGAGATGACTCGGACAGCATAACGGCAGTAAATGCTCAGAAAAGATTTGAGACATACTACAAAATGGTGGCATAACCACTCAGAAGCACAATATCAAGGTTCTGAGATCAACAATTAACATACGGAAGTAGTAGGAACTGAACTGAGACTTAAATCCAACAATCTTATAAGTCTACTGATTAGTAACACGTGATCCTAACAGAAAGAAGAGATAGCCTAGTTCTTAATCCCCGTAGGAAAGATAAGATGACTCAGATCAGAAGGGCATAAAGTATAAGGAGTAAAAAGAGCCTTATGTTCCATCCCACAATCAATTCCCTTATATAACTAAAGAATTTCTAGACTCACTTCGACCAGTTTGGCTTGGTAATCCTACAGGCAGTCAAGCTCTGATACCAACGCTGTCAGGACCCCGACTCAATGCCACATCGATCTAGCATGTAACACCTCATATCACTTTGCGGCCTCACGCACGGTATTCCCACGGGTGTCGCCTTACCTTTGCCCGGGACCGTTTGCGTCTTTTGGCACACGTATATGATAGTGTCGCTAGCATCCATATGATAAGGAGCCCGGGCTGACATGGCTAGTCGTAAACCCAAAGTGGCACAGACTTACAGGGATAGCCATCCATGACCCAGCATCGAACGTGTCGGTCATCAGCGAGTGAATCCATGCTGTAGCACTGGGCTAGCAGGACTCCGGTGAACCGGGCTGTAGCGGGCTAACAGGACTCCGGTATTCATCGCGTGACATTTCCCCGAAGGGACAGACACATGAACGAAGAAGGACACGTGCCGGCCAGCCTAAGTGTTCCGGAGCAGTAGCAAGCTACCATGGCTCGGTGGAAACACTAGGAGACATTTCCCGGTAAGAGAGGCTACTAAGAATAAACATCTAGGTTGTCAGATCCCACACATACCAAGCATTTCAATAACATACACACAATATGCTCGATATATGCAAATACCACATGGCATCACAACATGACTCTACAACTCAAGTATTTTATTCAATAGGCTCCGAGGAGCGAGATATTACAAACATGGGTCTCATGACCCAACAATCAGAGCATACAAGTCAAAGCACAAGCGGAAGCTATCATGTCTGAGTACAAACATCTATAAATGAAAAAGGCTGAGAAGCCTGACTATCTACCAAATCCTGCCGAGGGCACAAGATCGTAGCTGAGGTAACAAGCTAAACGTCGAAGACCATACGGAACTACTAGCGAGACTGAGGTCTCTCTGCAAAAAACATAAATTAAGCAAAGTGAGTACAAATGTACCCAGCAAGACTTACATCAGAACTAACTACATATGCATCATTATCAACAAAGGGATGGTGGGGTTTAACTGCAGCAAGCCAGCTTTGACTCGGTGGCTATCTTACACTATGACTGCAAGTAACTCTTTTGAGGTGGCGCACACGAGTCCACATATTCACCATATCAATACACCACTATGGATTCACTCCCGTCTCCCTACGAGAGCGCCATCCATAGCACTCACGCTTATCTTGTGTATTTTAGAGTATCCACTTTCACTTGTCTATGAACTGATATAAGCAACCCAGAAGGCCTTTTTGGCGGACACGGCTATTCGAATAGATGATGTTAACCCTGTAGGGGTGTACTTCTTCACACACGCTCTCACCACTTACCGCCGTTTACACGACATGTACTCGGCAACCTTCAAGCGGAAGCCCAACATGGGTGTCGGCCACGGCCTGCCTAAACACTCAAGTCTCTAGTCCAGGTTTATCGCCTATTCGGGTTCCATCCATGAGGAGATCCGGCCGGAGTTTCGCTCACAGCCCCAAACGATGTGAACAGGGTTCCGTGACACCAAACGGGCGCCCGGTTTACCCGGCCACGTGCCTACCGCATCACAGCCCACCCCTACGGTCAGCGCTGCGCACGGCTTCCAGCATACTACAAACACCAGAAACTACTTGCAACCCCTGGACAGAGGACAAGGGTGATCAAGAAGCCGAGAGGGTCCATTGGTTTCGGGCCCAATGCGTGGTAGTAGCTGAATCATGGATCACAAACACAGAACTCAGTTCCTGAGGACGACTTCAATGAGACAACCCACCATGTACTCCTATATGGCCTCTCACCGCTACCTTTACCAAATCGTATTCAGACACTTAGCTCACACACAGTAGGACATGTTCACACACCTCTGATTCATCCCCGATGAATCAGACCTGACTCAACTCTAAGCAGTAGCAGGCATGACAAACAAGCATGAATGAGTAGGCACAACAGGGCTCAAACAACTCCTACTCATGCTAGTGGGTTTCATCTATTTACTGTGGCAATGACAGGTCATGCAAAGGATAAAGGGGTTCAGCTACCGCAGCAAGTAACAGATGAATCGGTGTTGTCCTAATGCAGTAAAAGAGAGCAGGAGCGAGAGAGTGGGATTTTATCGGAATGAACAAGGGGGTTTTGCTTGCCTGGCACTTCTGAAGATAACATTGAGTCTTCATCAGTGTCAACGGTCACAACGTCGGAACATCGTCTACCGGGAGGGAACAGATACCGGCAACAAAGAAGAAATACAATCAATGCAATGCACAATATTATGCATGCTCATGACATGGCAATATGAATGTGTTTTGAGCTAATGCAACTAACAACAGATTAAATGAAGTTGGTTTGAATACAAGATTCAAATTCAAACTCCATATGTGATTATTCAAATGCCATTTAATTGATTTGTGCTAAACAGCAGCTATAAGTTGTTCTAACATGCATGAAAATGGTACAGATGGATTCCTTGAATTTTTCTGATAATTTTTCATATATAAATTATTTAATTTGGAGTTACAGTTGAATTTCTATGATTTATTGAAGTTTAGGGCATTTTCTGAAATTTCCTGAATTAAAATAAATCCAGAAAATGATTTAACTGCGTCAGCCTGACGCCAGCATGACGTCAGCGAGTCAATGGCCAGGTCCAGGTCAAACCTGACATGCGGGGTCCACACGTCAGTGACACAGGAACTAATCCCGCGTTGACTCGGGCTTTGACCCGCTGCGGGGCCCGCTGTCAGTGTCTGTTAGTGTGCTAATTGGGGGGATTAGCCGCTAATGGCAACGCCATGTCAGCCTCGCCGGATTAGGCGCCGGCGACCACATCTCGCGGCGGAGGCTCGCCGGAGTTGCGCTATGGGCTGCGGTTCGACGCGCGAAGAGCACCAGGAGGTAGCCCATGACCGCGTGCATCTAGGGAGACCAAGGGGAGGTGCGGGGGTGGCCGGGGTTCGCCGGAGTGGAGCCCGAGGCGGCGGCCGGAGCTCGGGCGAGCTCGGGTTCGAGGCCACAGCGGCCTTGGCAGACGCGGGATAACACCTACAGTGTCTACGTGGTGCGGCGAGAACGTTGGACGCATGCCGCGGGACCGAATGGTCCCGGAGCGTCATCCGCCGGGCGAGCTTTGGCGGCGGCGCTGTCGGGTGAGAAAGGCACGGCGGCTACGGCATAGTAGGGAGAAACCACGAGAAGGGGAGGAGGAGCAGGAGCTCACAGTCAGCGGTTCCAGTAGGCGTCCGAAGCCGGGCTTCGGGAAGGTCGAGCTGAGGGCGGGTGGCGGCGAGGCCTGATCTCCGGCGGCCCGAGGAGAGGAAAAGCGTCGGGTGCGGCGCTTCGGGGTCCTTTCCGGTCACGTGGCTCGGTGAGGGGGTTGGCCGACGAGGGTGCAGGAGCCTCGGGAGCAGCTCGGGCATCGCGGAACGGCGGTGGTTCGCGGTAACGGCGAACGGCGGCGATGGGCGTGTTCGGTGGCGAGAAAGAGGGGTCCAGGGGAGAGGATGAGGGCGCGGGAGAGTGAGGGAGAGAGGCAGGGAGGTGCGTGGTGCTCGGGGGAGGCGTCCAGAGGAGGAGGAGGCAGCCAGGCAGGGAGGAGGTGGCCGGGGCGCGTGGCCGCGCGCGCCGGGCGCGTGCCCGTCCTCCTGGCAGGGAGGAAGACGACAGGAGAGGGAGGCGGCGGTGGGCTGGGCCGGCTGGAGGAGCTGGGCCAGGTGGGTCGAGGTGAGCGCCAGGTAGTCCTCTGCTCTTTCTATTTCTGTTTTTATTTATCTATTTTGTTCTGTGTTGTTTTAGTTTAGTAAAATACTAAACCATTTTATAAAATCCTGAAAATAGTTATGTGGCTAGAGCTAAAATATACCAAACCACATAAAAATGTTCCAGTATTATTGGACATATATTATTTATATATCAAATATATATCCAATGCAAATAGTTATTGAACTAATTCAAAGGCCCCAAAATAAATGTTTCAGTCACTCCAAAAATATTGGTTTGCATTTTATTCTTGCCAATATTTTTCAAAACTGAAAAGGAACATTTCCTTGGAAGCATTTGAAGCAATTTTTAATGTTGATCATCATTTTTAGAAGGTTTCTGAGGCTTTGAAAATCCCTCAATTCAAATTTCATTTGAATTAAAACATGATGCTCACATGAGGTCTGGCCTAGTGCATAACAGGACCAGGGATGTGACAGTTGGGTTTTACCTCCATCGAGAGGGCCCGAACCTGGGTAAACATTGTGTTCCCTGTCTCCTGTTACCATCAACCTAACACGCACAGTTCGGGACCCCCTACCTGAGATCTGCCGGTTTTGACACAGATAGTGGGACTAATGCCCTTATGATCATCAAGAGTATATCCAATAGCAGCTCGGTACTTCCTCAGAACCTTCAATAATCTTTCTTCTTCATGTTCTGAAAGGTTAGCACTAATAATAACATGATATATCTTTTTCTCATCAAGATAAGCATATTTCAAAGTGTCTGGCAATTGTTTTAATTCAAACATAGAGTCAGCCTTAGGTGGGAGAGGACCTCCTAGAGTTTCAATAGGAAAATTGTGTTTAAGCAGAGGTCGTTGTTCAAAGAAAATTTTATCTATCTCAAAGAAAATTTTCATGGTCTAGCAAATATTGTTCTAGTGGATCGTAGGAGGCATGGGAATAGAAGCAATACCAATTATTTCATGCTTACTAGGCCAGTCTTCCTTATGATATTTTCTACTAAACTTGGAAAAATTAAACTCATGAGACGCATCACCAAAACTAACACCGATAGTTTGTTTCTTACAATCTATTTTAGCATTAACAGTGTTCATGAAAAGTCTACCAAAGATAATGGTACAAAATCATCTTGTGGGGAACCAAGAACAAGAAAATCGGTAGGATATTTTATTTTTCCACACAAGACTTCAACATCTCTAACAGTCCCAAGTGGTGTGATGGTGTCTCTATTAGCAAGTTTAATAGTAACATCTATGTCTTCTATTTCAGCGGGTGCTATATCATTCATAATTTCTTGAAATAAGGTAAAAGGAATAGCACTCGAGCTAGCACCTAAATCACATAAACCATGATAACAGTGATCTCCTATTTTGACTAAGACAACAGGCATGCCAACAACAGGTCTATGTTTATCTTTTTCATTAGGTTTGGCAATTCTAGCAGCTTCATCACAGAAGTAAATAACATGCCCATCTACATTTTCTACCAAGAGATCTTTAACCATAGCAACACTAGGTTCTACATTGATTTGTTCAGCAGGTTTAGGTGCTCTTATATAACTTTTATTTACCAAAGTTGAAACTTTAGCATGTTCCTTTATCCTAACAGGGAAAGGTGGTTTTTCAATATAAGTAGTAGGAACAACTGGATCAACATTATAAATAATAGTTTCATCTTTAGCTATTACCAGTTCTTTAATTTGTTCTTTAATAGGTGGGTATATTTAAACCACTTCTCCTTAGGGAGATCAAGATGAGTAGCAAATGATTCACAAAAGGAGGCTACTATCTCAGAGTCGAGTCCATATTTAGTGCTAAACTTTTGAAAAGCATCGGTATTCATAAAATATTTAACACCATCACACTTAAGCTTAATAGTCTTCTTTCTAAAAGATCCCACCTGAATTCCCAATCTTCAGAGTATCGTTTAATCCTTTCTAAAAGATCCCACCTGAATTCAATAATATTCTTCATAAAGGAACCAATGCAAGAAGTATCAGGCATGGATTGATCATCACGAGAAAACCGTGCATAAAAATTCTGAATGATAATTTCTCTTCAGAGCTCATGATTGGGGCATGAATATAACATTGACTTAAGCCTCCCCCAAGCTAGAGCAATACTTTCTCCTTCACGGGGCCAATATATATATATATATATATATATATATATATATATATATATATATATAAAATTCCGATCACGATGAACTAGATGCATAGGATAATTTTTTTGGTGAATTCCAATTTAATCAATTCCAATTCCAAGATCCAATATCATCGTATAGCCTATACCATGCCAATGCTTTTCACTTCAAAGATAAAGGGAAAACCTTCTTCTTAGCTTCATCTCCAGGTAAACCTGCAAGCTTAAGTAATCCAAAAAGTTACTCCACATATATCAAGTGCATATCAGGATGTCTGGTTCCATCTCCTGCATAAGGATTAGCTAGCAGTTGTTCTATCATACGCGAAGGAATTTCATAACCAATATTTTCAGTAGGTACAGTAGGTTGAGGGGTAACTAATTGTGGTTCCGTTCGAGGTGAAGATAACCCGAACAAACCCCTCAAAGGATTGTTCTCCATAGTAACAAGTGACAATAAATTTCAGCATGTAGTAATAATTTTTCCTTACCGATTTCCACTTACCAAGAGCACTTCACTCCCCGGCAACAACACCAGAAAACAGCCTTGATGACCCACAAGTATAGGGGATCAATCGTAGTCCTTTCGATAACTAAGATTGTCGAACCCAATGAGGAGCAAAAGGAAATGACAAGTAGTTGTCAGCAAGGTATTCTCTGCAAGCACTGAAATTATAAGTAACAGGTAGTTTGATAGCAAGGTAATTTGTAACAAGTAAGTAACGCTAATGGTAACAAAAGTGCAGCAAGGTAGCCCAATCCTTTTGAGGCAAAAGACAGGCTAAAACGGTCTCTTATTATAAGCAAAACGTCCTTGAGGGTACACGGGAATTTTATCTAGTCACTTCCATCATGTTGGTTTGACTTGTGTTCGCTACTATGATAATTTGATATGTGAGTGAACCAGTGCTTAGGTGCTGTTCTTACTTGAACAAACCTCCTACTTATGATTAATCCCCTCGCAAGCATCCGCAACTACGAGAAAAGTATTAAGAATAAATCTAACCATAACATTAAACTTTTGGATCCAAACCAGTCCCTTGCGAAGTAGCGCATAAACTAGGGTTTAAGCTTCTGTCACTCTAGCAACCCATCATCTAATAACTACTCCACAATGTATTCCCATAGGCCCTAATAAGGTGAAGTGCCATGTAGTCGACATTCACATGACACCACTAAGGGAATCACAACATACATACCATCAAACTATCAAACACATATCAAGTTCACATGATTACTTGCAACAAGATTCCTCCCGTGACCTCAAGAACAAAAGTAACTACTCACAAATGATAATCATGCTCAAAATCAGAGGGGTATTAAATAGCATAATGGATCTGAACATATAATCTTCCACCAAATAAACCATATAGTAATCAACTACAAGATGTAATCAACACTACTAGTAACCCACAAGCACCAATCTAAGGTTCCGGTACAAAGATTTAACAGGAGATGAACTAGGGGTTGAGAGGAGATGGTTTTGTTGAAGATGTTGATGGATATTTCCCTCCCCAAGATGGGAGAGTTTTAGGTCATGATGATGACGATGATTTCCCCCTCCGGGAGGGAATCGCTCTGCCGGGGGGCGAAAGTGCTCCTGCCCAAGTTCCGCCTCAAGATGGCGGCGCTTCATCCCAAAAGTCCTCCTTTATTTTCTTCTAGGTCAAAATGACTTATATACCAGAAGAGGGGCATCAGAGGTGGGCCGAGGAGGGGACAACCCACCAGGGCACGCCTGGGCTCCTTGGCGCGGCCAGGTGGGTTGTACCCACCTGGTGGACCCCCTCTGGTAGTTATTTGCTCCAATAATTCTTATATATTCCATAAAAAAATTCTGTGAAGTTTCAGCTCATTTGGAGTTGTGTAGAGTAGGTGGCCTGACGTAGCTTTTTCAGGTCCAGAATTCCAGCTGCATGTATTCTCCCTCCTTGTGTAAACCTTGCATATTATGAGAGAAAATGCATTAGAATTACTCAAAAAAGCATTATTATACATAAATACAATATAAATAACAGCAGGAAAACATGATGCAAAATGGACGTATCAGGCTACCATTTGACAATCGCTTCAACCTTTTTAGGATTACTGAGATGCCATCGAAAGGGATGATGTGCCCGAAGTTGAGTACCTCCTTGAGCCAAAATTCACATTTGGAGAACTTTTCATAATACCAGTGCTCCCTGAGCTTGTTAAGAACCAAGCGGAGATTCTCTGCATGTTCTTCTTCAGTCTCGGAGAAAATTAGGATATCATCGAGGTAGACGAGAATAAAATTATTTGTGTATGGACTAAATACATAGTTCATCATTCTAGAGAAGTTTGGAGGGGCTTTTGCAACACCAAAGGACATCACGGTGTACTCATAAGAGCCAAAACTTGTCATGAAAGCAGTTTTTGGAATGTCTTCTTCGCGGATTCGGATTTGATGGTAGCCCATACGAAGATCGAGCTTGGAAAACACCTTGGCACCTTTGAGTTGCTCAAATAATTCATTGATATTGGGAAGTGGATATTTATTCTTGATTGTCTTCTTGTTCAATGGGCGGTAATCGACGCAAAGTCATTCTGTGCCATCTTTCTTATTGACAAAAAAGCACCACATCCCCAAGGAGATGAAATTGGTCTGATTAGACCCAGACGCTCTTGTTCATCGAGCTGCTTCTGAAAGTGCAACTATCCCTGAGTGGTTTTGGTAATTCCTAACAACATATAACTCATTGAGCTAATGCTACTTAAAGATAATCATTCCAGGAAAGCTCAGTGATTGGCATGGCATGGATGAGAAAAGTGGATCCCTCAAAATTCTAAGGACAAAGAATTGGCTCAAGCTCAAAGCTCAGGACTCTACATCTTTTCATTTTAAGTGATCCAATATCACATTGAGTCCATAGGAAAAGCCAATACTATTAAGAGGGGATGAGGTGTTGCCTAATGGCTTACTTGCTCAAAGTTCTTAGTGATATGCTCCAAAAGCCCGCAACTACTTTCTCACATCCACATATGTCCCAAACAAAAAGTCAAACTCGGCCCCACCAGCACTTTCTATCTGGCGCCACCGAGTTCTGTTGACATAGCCACTTCTAGAAACCCTAGTCTTTTCGGTCTCACCAATAGGGATCTCGGTCTCACCGAGATGGGATTGTAATGTCTCTGTTTTCCTTCGTAACGTTTTGGTCAAACCGAGATGAGCGATCGGTCCTACCGAGATTGCAATGCAAACTCCCTGTTTCCCTTTAGTAACGTATCGGTCCAACCGAGATGAGCAAATTGGTCCCATCGAGTTTGCCTGATCAACTCTATGTTAGTCCATTACCAAAATCGGTTCCACCGAGTTTCGGTAGTCGGTCTCACCGATATTACGTTATGCCCTAACCCTAACAAAATCGGTCCCACTGAGTTGACATGTTGGTCCCAGCGAAAATCCTAACGTTCACATTTTGAACTAAATCGGTCTGACCAAGTTTCATGATTCGGTCCAACCGAGTTCGATGATTTGTGTGTAATGGTTAGATTTTGTGTGGAGGCTATTTATACCCCTCCACCCACTCTTCATTCATAGAGAGAGCCATTAGAACATGCCTACACTTCCAACATACATTTTCTGAGAGAGAACCACCTACACTTGTGTTGAGGTCAAGATATTCCATTCCAACCACATACATCTTGATCTCTAGCCTTCCCCAAGTTGCTTTCCACTCAAATCATCTTTCCACCAAATCCAAATCATGCGAGAGAGAGTTGAATGCTGGGGAGACTATCACTTGAAGCACAAGAGTAAGGAGTTCATCCTCAACACACCATTTGTTACCTCTTGGAGAGTGGTGTCTCCTAGATTGGTTAGGTGTCACTTGGGAGCCTCCGTCAAGATTGTGGAGTTGAACCAAGGAGTTGGTAAGGGCAAGGAGATCGCCTACTTCGTGAAGATCTACCCGAGTGAGGCAAGTCCTTCATGGGCGACGGCCATGGTGGGATAGACAAGGTTGCTTCTTCGTGGACACTTCGTGGGTGGAGCCCTCCGTGGACTGATGCAACCGTTACCCTTCATGGGTTGAAGACTCCATCAACGTGGATGTATGATAGCACCACCTATCGGAAACTCCAAACTCCTCCCTTTACCTTCATATGCAATTGTTTTACTTTCCGCTGCTATACTCTTAGAATTGCATGTGTAGGTTGATTGCTTGACTTGTGCTAAGTTGCTAAAATCTGCCTAGAACTAAAATTGGGAAAAGGCTAGATTTTTATTTGGTCAAGTAGTCTAATCACCCCCACTCTATACATACTTTCAATCCTACAAGTGGTATCAGAGCTTTGGTCTCCATTTGCTTTGATTTCCATAGCTTTTAGTGGTCATAGCCTTGGTTTCACAACCTAGGAGAGTATGGCGTCTAGTGAGGGAAATTACCACCGTAGAGGTCCTTACTTTGATGGTACAAATTTTGCTAGTTGGAAGCATAAGATAAAAATGCATATTCTTGGACATAACCCCGCCGTTTGGGCTATTGTGTGTATTAGCTTGCAAGGTGAATTCTTTGATGGGAGAGAACCAAATCCGGAAGCTACCGCGGAAGAGTTGAAGATGCTACAATAAAATGCTCAAGCTTGTGATATTCTCTTCAATGGATTATGCCCTGAAGAATTCAACAAAATCAGTCGTCTTGAGAATGCAAAGGAAATTTGGTATACTTTGATTGATATGCATGAAGGTACCGAATCTGTCAAGGAATCCAAATTGGATGTGCTTCAAAGTCAGCTTGACAAGTTCAAAATGAAGGATGGTGAAGGCGTCGCGGAAATGTACTATAGGCTTGCTCTCATCACAAATGAGATTGCCGGCTTAGGAAGTGAAGAGATGACTGATAGATTCATCATCAAGAAGATCCTAAGAGCCTTGGATGGAAAATATGATACCGTGTGCACATTGATCCAAATGATGCCCAATTACAAAGATCTAAGGCCAATGGAAGTTATTGGAAGAATTGTTGCTCATGAGATGTCACTCAAGGATAAGGAAGAGCTTCACAACAATTCAAGTGGTGCTTACAAAGCCTCGTGTGATGCTCCCACATCATCAAGTGAGAAGCAAACCTTCAATGAAGAATTGAGTCTAATGGTGAAGAACTTCAACAAGTTCTACAAGAGTAGAAGCAACGAAAGAAGTTCCAAGTCAAGGTCCTACAATGACAAAAGATCTTCTAGTCATGAGCGTAATTGCTACAATTCTGGAAGACCCGAACACTACTCAAATGAATGTAAGGCCCCCTACAAAAGAAGAGAAGATTCTCCCAAAAGAAGGAGTAGAAGAGAAGAATCGCCATCAAGAGAGAGAAGGAGTAGAGATGATCGTTATGAACGGAGACCCTCTCGGAGAAGCAAGGACTCGGAAAGGAAGGACAAGTCATCAAGAAGCTACACAAAAAGAAGACATCAAGATCATGTTGGTGAATGGGTCTCTGGTTCCGACTCCGACAATCACTCCGAAAGAAGTTATCACTCCGACTCCGAATATACTCAAGATGAAGGTGTTGCCAGACTAGCACTTGTGACAAGCAACTCCTTCGACATATTTGACTCACCAAATGAAGGAATTGGGATATGCTTCATGGCTAAAGGTCCAAAGGTAACACACCCTGAGTATGTTGATTTCAATAGTCATGAAGATGATTTGCTAGGAGATGATGATTTACTTGTTGACAACTCTAGTTATGAAAACTATGATGAGCTTGCTATTAATCATGATAATCAAGATAAAATGAATGATGATGATAAGAAGGATATTGAGCGCCTAACTAAAGAACTAAACACTCTTAAGTTATCTCATGAAACTACCTTGGAAGATCATCGAGAACTTTTAAAGACTCATGATAAGCTACGCTTCTCAACCTTGAGCAAGAACATGAGTTTTTAAAGGCAATCAATGATGACCTTACATTGCCAAGCGTTTACTCTTGTCTACTTACGTGCCACAAGTTAAATCTAGCAACAAGAACAAGAAAGATTATTCAACTAGTAGTAACAACAATCGTGCTAAATCCAATGTTGTTGCTTCTAGTAGCTCTGTTGACTCCACTAATGATTCTCTTAGCCAAGTTACACTTGAGCAAGAAAATAGCTTATTGAAGGGAATTATAGAGAAAGGTGTTTACAAGAGCCTTGTCGAAAGTAAGCAATTTGAGGAAATTCTACGCAAGCAAGGAAGACACCGGAAGAATCAAGGTGTTGGTTTCGAACGAAAGTTCAATGCCAATGGAGTTGAGTAGGAACAGGATCAATACCCCAAGACGAAGTTTGTTCCTCAACAAGAGAAGTATGATCCTACTTCTTTCAAAGGAACACAATCTCAAGATGATCTTCCAGCACAAGACCACAAGCTAAAAGGCAAGGTCAAGCTTCAAGAGGAGATTGATGCATTAGAAGAAGCTCCTAAGGCCTTGGTCAAGTGGGTTCCCAAGACTACATCAAGTTCTACATCAAGTACGACTACCACTGCAAGGATTCCCATTAAGTTGGTTTGGATCCGGAAGAAGAGGAACTAGAGAGTTCTTGAGGGTGACTCCGCCAACATACTTCACTCATATCATTTTGGTAAGGACAAGTGCAAACAACTTTCATAACTTGCACTAGTTCAAGGAGTCACAAACCCTCTTGTTGGTAAGACAAGGGACAAGGTAACCTAATACTTCCATGGACATCATCTTGTGTACACATCCCTCTATGTCTATGGATATCCTTGTTTGTTCCTTGTGGGACTAACCCATGTATGTATTGAAAGTGCAACTCACTCCAAAGGATTGCTCCGAATGATCTACATCAACATTGAGCATCCACATCTTCAACACCTACCTGACGTCATCATAGACAAAACCCAAGGTTAGTTGATCCCTCTTAAGGGGGATATCACATCTAGGGGGAGCTTTACTCTAATCAATTGAGCTAAAGCAACTCTAATGGTGTGAACACAACAATGCTTTATATAAAAGTGGTAACCCCACTTGTGCTTAAACGATGAGTATGACCTATGATCAAATGTTCTCATTTGACTCCTAAGTCAATATACTCATATATAGATGACCTAGTCATCGCCAATTGCTTGATAGATGCTAGAGTGTTTGTGCATGCTTTGTCACATATTTCTTTTTCCATCTTATTGTGTGAGCATGTTGGTTGCATATTTTACTCATTCAAGGACATCCATTTGTTGCTTTGATTGTTTGACCTTTTTCTCTTTTGCCAAATGGATGGACAAGAATGCCTAAGAACTCCCTCTAGCTATCTACGCTTTTCTCGTTTCAAACTCTATTCATGCTACATCACAAAGGTTGAACAAGTCAGATTCGAACCACTCTGTGTGAGGAGCACTCGGAGTTCCCGATTCGTCATAGACCTAAACTTCCAAAACCTCTTTGTGTATTTTGGTCTGGCCGATTCATCCTTTTCGGTCCTACCGAGATCACTTAGTTGATCTAGGTTTTCAATCTTGGTGCAACCGATTAGAACCTTTCGGTCACACCGAGTTGCAGTAACTACCTGCAGTTTTGCATCTCGGTGCCACCGAGTTGTTCCACTCGGTCACACCGACAGGGTCATGTTATATATACTGACGGGCCAAATTTTGGAAATTTTGCCAAAACCTCTTCGCCCGCACATAACCTACTCTACCTATTTGGGTCTCCGGATCATCCTCTCGCCGTCAGCGACCTCCCGCTGCTGGTCTCCGCTGCCGTCAACGACAATCTGCCCCGCCGTTGCCGCCGTAGCAAGTTCGCCGCCGAACTAGGGTACGAACTTGATCTTTGTGCTAATCCATAACTCTGATTATGAGCACATTTCTTTGCCATGATTCTTGCCACGAATGAAATCATCCTTTCCAGTGAAAATGCCCCATAGATTAGTTTTGATTTGAAAATTTAGGGTTAGGTCTCCGCCAAATTCATCTTGGACCGACAGAGTTGTAGAAACCGGTCTCACCGATTTGGCTTAGGCCATTGCACATGCGTTTTCGGTCTAACTGAAAATTGCAAATTGATGTGACCGAGTTCAATTCTCTGTGAAACCCTAGCAGTCTCGGTGCCACCGAACTGTGACTCGGTCTGACCGAGTTCACTAGTTTAGGTTCCAAAAACTGTTTCGGTATCACCGAGTTTACAAATCGGTAGATCCGAAATGCTTTCTGTGAAGAACTAAAACTAAGTTTTTGGGTCAATTGCTTTGCAAAACTCCTATACTTTGTGATGCTCATCTACTCTACCTCATCTATAATCTATTCACAGGGTCTGCTGACAGTTTGCTTGCAAGATGTCTGACCAAAGTGACAGCCAGAACAAGTCTGAGGAGTAGGTTCAACTGAGTGAGGGCACTAGTCCCTCTAGTTCTTCTGATGATGGCAGCAGGAGCACACCAAGTAACTTGCCAAAGGCAGCTACCAGGATGAGGAAGAAGAAAACTTCTGATTCAGAGGATGAAGATTATGTGGCTGTTGAGGATGAGACCACTTCAAAGAAAAAGGTGCTGAAAAAGGAGTATGGCTCAGCTGCTATAGTCAAGCCTGGGATGCATAAGAAGGCCCCAGCAAAGAGAGTCCCCATGTCTAAGGCCAGAGCATCTATTTCTAAAACCTCCAAGCCATCTGAAGAGGCTGCTGGAGAAGGGAAGAAAAGGAAGGAAAGGGTCAAGAAGACCACTGCCAGAGTGCTTGGCAGATCATCAATTATGAGAGATAATGATGAAGAAGAAGAGGATGCTGCACCAGCTCCTAAGGCTCATGGGAGATGCAATCAGATCAGGGGCTGCTCCATCTAAGCCCAAAGCTGCTCCCAAGGCTACTGCTCCAGCTCAGAACCCTAAACCCAAGAGAAGCACTAGAAACATTCCTGCTAAGGAGAAAAACAAGGCCCCAGTGCCTGAAGCTACTGAAGAATAAGATGGCTCAGTTGTGTTGAGGAAGCTGAAACCCAAGATCCCTGACCATAATGATGCTCACCCTATGGCAGAAAACATGAAAATCAGGAAGGATGCGGGACTGAGGTTATGGAGACAGTCTGATCCATATGCTGTCAGGAGGAGGACTGCTGTGGACTACATGTTTCACACCAAGGAACAACAAGATTTTTATGAGACAGTGTTGCTTGACAAGAAGCCCATTGTGTGTGACATGAAATGGGTTGACTGGGAATACATCCAAGAGAATGAAGATCACTATCCAGGTGTATATGACAGCTTCAAGGCATGTGGAGTTGATGCCTTTGTGGCCCAGAAGCTCAGCAAGTGGAACGATGAGCTGATCATGCAGTTCTAATCCACTGCCCATCTCTATCCAGATGGGAAGATTGTTTGGATGTCTGAGGGTACCAGGTACCAATCTTCTATTGATGAATGGGCTAAGTTGATCAATGCCCCTGCAGAGCATGAAGATGACTTGGATGTTTATGCTAAGAAGAAGAAAGACCACAACACAATGGCCAACATGTTCAAAGAGATCCCAGATGCTGCTTTGGATACACATAAGTTTGGATCTGTCCACTACCTATTGTTTGGTCTGCCTACCATAAACTGGATTCCAAGGCACACACTGCTACCCAAGTCAGGTGGCCACAATATGATCAGAGGACATGCTATAAACTTGCTGCACATATTCGATGTCCCACAGAAGTTCAAGGTCATGAGTTTGATTGTTGAGACAATCAAGAGGACTGCTGCTGACCAGAAGAGAAGTTGTGGCTATGCCCCACAAATTCAGGAGCTCATCAACTCAAAGATGGGCACAGGCCCATATCTTTTGGATAAGGGGCACCTGCCTATATACACTGAATTTGAAGACAACACTGTGGTGATGGATGAAAATGAACCATCTTCAGCTCAAGCACATGAAAAGAGAGAGAAGGCAAGGGCAGAGAAAGCTGCAAAGATGCCAACTGTAGAAGAGGCATCTCAGGTATTCTTTAAGAGCAAGCAAGACCAGCTTGGATATCTGATCCAATCAACCCTGAGGATTGAGCAAGGCTTGGCCACCCTGACTAAGAACCAGGAGTGTTTTGAGAGGATTGTTGAGCAGAAGTTCTATGATCTGGATGTCAAGGTAACTGAGATCCAAACTGCAGTTGAGCAGCTACAGGAGGAAGCAGAGGAGAAGAAGGGCAAGTCTACTACTGATGCTTTCAAGCGACTGCCATGAGGTCCAAGGTCTGCTGCAGTGCTCGTGACAGATACTCAAGCTTCAGTGTTAGCACCAGCAGCCACAGCTCCAGTGCCACCTCCAGCACCCACTCCATCAGCTCCAACTACTTCATCGAAAGCCTTCATCCTTGGAGTTCTATCTACACCACCTCCCGAAGCTCAAGCCTGAGAGTCGTTTAGCATTATGCATTTTGAACTTTTTGGTAACTTGTTGCCAAAGGGGGAGAAAAATGTATAGACCATAGGCTTCGAGAGAGAGTGTTGCTTTTTTATCTCTCTTGCTTTTTTGGTTGAACTTCTTTATTGAGTACTTGTGTGAGATACTTATATGATCATGTGTTTGATCATATGCTACCCTTAATGTTTGGTTCAAAGATGCTATCCTTTATATTCCATATATGATCATTCACTTGCTTGGTGATGAGTGCATGCTTTTAATCTCTATCATTTTGAGTGCTCTACCAAGATGTATGTGACATGGAATAGTAACACATGATCCTAATCGATTGTGCATTTGCATTCAAAAGAAAATTTTAAATAATGCACAAATTTAGGGGGAGCTCTTACTTATCACATACTTCTCAAAGCGACCATGTTTTTTTAATCTTATAATCATTTGTCGAAGCTTTGATCTATATGTTGTCATCAATTACCAAAAAGAGGGAGATTGAAAGTGCAACTATCCCTGGGTGGTTTTGGTAATTCCTAACAACATATAACTCATTGAGCTAATGCTACTTAAAGATAATCATTTCAGGAAAGCTCAGTGATTGGCATGGCATGGATGAGAAAAATGGATCCCTCAAAATTCTAAGGACAAAGGATTGGCTCAAGCTCAAAGCTCAGGACTCTACATCTGTTCATTTTAAGTGATCCAATATCACATTTAGTCCATAGGAAAAGCCAATACTATTAAGAGGGGATGAGGTGTTGCCTAATGGCTTACTTGCTCAAAGTGCTTAGTGATATGCTCCAAAAGCCCTCAACTACTTTCTCACATCCACATATGTCCCAAACCAAAAGTCAAACTCAGCCCCACCGACACTTTCTATCCGGCACCACCGAGTTGTGTTGACATAGCCACTGCCAGAAACCCTAGTCTTTTCGGTCTCACCAATAGGGATCTCGGTCTCACCAAGATGGGATTGTAATCTCTTTGTTTCCCTTCGTAACGTTTCGGTCAAACCGAGATGAGCGATCGTTCCCATCGAGATTGCAATGCAAACTCTATGTTTCCCTTTCGTAACGTTTCGATCCAACCGAGATGAGCGAATTGGTCCCACTGAGTTTTCCTGACCAACTCTCTGTTAGTCCATTACCAAAATCGGTTCCACCGAGCTTGGGTAATCGGTCTCACCAAGATTACGTTATGCCCTAACCCTAACAAAATCGGTCCAACTGAGTTGACATGTCGGTCCCACCGAAAATCCTAACGTTCACATTTGGAACTAAATCGATCTGACCGAGTTTCATGATTCGGTCCCACCGAGTTTGATAATTTGTGTGTAACGGTTAGATTTTGTGTGGATGCTATTTATACCCCTCCACCCACTCTTCATTCATAGAGAGAGCCATCAGAACATGCCTACACTTCCAACATACATTTTTTGAGAGAGAACCACCTACACTTGTGTTGAGGTCAATATATTCCATTCCAACCACATAAATCTTGATCTCTAGCCTTCCCCAAGTTGCTTTCCACTCAAATCATCTTTCCACCAAATCCAAATCATGTGAGAGAGAGTTGAGTGTTGGGAAGACTATCATTTGAAGCACAATAGCAAGGAGTTCATCATCAACACACCATTTGTTACCTCTTGGAGAGTGGTGTCTCCTAGATTGGTTAGGTGTCACTTGGAAGCCTACGTCAAGATTGTGGAGTTGAACCAAGGAGTTTGTAAGGGCAAGGAAATCGCCTACTTCGTGAAGATCTACCCGAGTGAGGCAAGTCCTTCGTGGGCGATGGCCATGGTGGGATAGACAAGGTTGCTCCTTCGTGGACCCTTTGTTGGTGGAGCCCTCCGTGGACGCGCGCAACCGTTACCCTTCATGGGTTGAAGTCTCCATCAAGATGGATGTACGATAGCACCACCTATCAGAACCACGCCAAAAATCTCTGTTTCTCCAATTGTGTTTGCACTCTCCAAACTCCTCCCTTTACCTTCATATGCAATTGTTTTACTTTCCGCTGCTATGCTCTTAGAACTGCATGTGCAGGTTCATTGCTTGACTTGTCCTAAGTTGCTAAAATCTGCCTAGAACTAAAATTGGGAAAAGGCTAGATTTTTATTTGGTCAAGTAGTCTAATCACCCCCCCTGTAGACATACTTTCGATCCTACAACTTCTTCAACTGTTTCAGCTCTGCCGGCCCAAGCTTATAAGGACGTCTAAATGCAGGTTCTATGCCGTGCTCGAGTTCAATCAAAAACCCAAAAACTCGGTTAGGAGGCATTCTTGGCAATTCTTCTGGAAGTACATCCTTGTAATCATAGACCACTAGGATTTGAGATATGGCATTAATCTCACCTTGTTCATTGAGAGAGAATAGCCAAATGATGTTAACACGAGCCACAAAGATAATCACCTCTTCAGAAGGACGAGTTAATTTAACTTCCTTGGCAGCACAATCAAGAGAAGCCTTGTTCTTAGAAAGCCAATCCATGCCGAGGATAAGATCAATATCAGAGTTCCCAATAACAATCGAAGAAACCATAAAAGAATAACCGTTCATCTTGATCCTGACATCCGGAGCTATCAAACTAGAGCTCACTCCTTTACCAAGAGAAATAACAGCCATGGGTGTACCCAAATGTGAAGAAGTAAATTCATGCTTGGTAAAGAACCGTGTAGACATGAAACAATGAAATGCACCAGTATCGAACAACACTCTAGCATGAATAGAGTTAACTGAAAGGTTACCCATGATCACTTATGAAGAATCCTCTGCTTGAGCAAAATTCATCAAGTTCACTCTTGCATATTTGGGATTGTGCTTGACAACTACATTGCTTGCTGGCCTGACAGGTGGAGGGTGCGGAAGGCGCCTCTGGTTGGTGCACTTGTTAGATTAGTGACCCTTCAGACCACATTTGTAACTAGTGGCCTCTGAAGCTGGCAAGGAGGAGGACTGCTTGTCCTAGGATCTTGAGGCCTCTGCTGGTAGACTGGGTCGGGTAGGTGGGAAGAACCACGACCACCAGACTGCTTCTGTTGAAATGGGTGACGGAATGGAGGAGGTGGTGGAAGCCAAAATTTCTGCTGCTTAGCAACCACCTGAGAGGAGGACGAGGAGTAAACTACATCTCTAAGCCTCTTCTTGGAAGCTTCACACTTGAGTTGGGATACTTATTAATTGAGAGCCATGTTATAGAATTGATCAAACTGAGTCGGCTCCACAAGGACGAGAGTGAGATGAAGGTCCTCTCTGAGGCTACCCCTGAAGTGATAGATCATGTTCTTGTCATCTGGGACATCTTGCCTGGCATACCGAGCAAGAGTCTGGAACTTGACATTGTATTGATAGATAAACATGTTGCCTTGCTTCAGATTGTGGAATTTCTCACGCATGCCCTCGGTAACACTAGCTGGAATGTGATGAGCTCAAAAATCCTAGCAGAAGTCGGTCCAGCTGATCACTTGACTGCTCTAGAGTCTTTGTATTGCCGCCCCCAATCTGCTGCCTTGTTCTTGAGTTGGAAGGAAGCGAACTTGACATAGTCCTCAGGTCTCACATTACTGCACTCGAAATGCTTGTTAATGTCCACGAGCCAATCTTTGGCGTCCATCGGCTGGGCACAAGCACTGAATGTCTTCGGGTGATTTGCAAGGAACTGACTGAGAGTAGCGAACTAAGGTTGATTGTTGTTGTTGTTGCCTTAGCCTTGGCCTTGGTTGCCTTGATTCGCCTGATACCCTTGCAAGAGCTGATGTAGCATCTCGGTATTGGCATTTGTGGCCGCTATCATAGCTCTCCATGTCTCCGGAGGTGGTGGTGGGGAGGGTGGGCATTATTCCTTGCCTCCATCATTATGGTTCGGATTCAGATGAGTTGTGGGAGCCATCCTAAAGATGGATACAACCGTTAGAACCACAATTGAGGAATATCCAAGTTGAATCAAAGGCTAGACATGTGCAAAATAAGTCTTCACAAATAGCATCCGAACAGAAAACTAAACGAATGCATTCCGATGTTAAGATGATACGACCACTTGAATGAGAAGCCACTTGTAATGATTGGATTATCAAACAAGGTAACAACTGGATACAAACATATGACAAAGATTTCATCCAAAGTGTTTGCAATGAGGCCCCACGGGCACGACATACAGTGGACATCATGAATGGTAAATGAGACGTCCCCGAATTGGCATAGCCAAGGACTCTTTAAGACGCATCGCGACCACTGTAAATTGACAGTGAAAAACGAACCATTAGACATTGGACCCTAACCTCAAATCATACATCTGTCGGAAAGAATTCCTGAGTGACTACTTGAATTCCCACCTAGGAACTCGCGAAATTCTCGGTTATGCGATCCGGTACAACAAGTACAAGATGCAAAATATATCACACTCCTAGCAGAACTCTATGCTCCAAATGTACCACCTCCTCAACACATAACCAAGAACCTCGGAAACTCGTGTATCTCAGACCATCGAAAAAACATCCGCTATACTAGCTATGGCAATAATCTCGAACTCCCTCCAGAGTACTGGGTGGCGACGAGGTTATCTCACCTCTAGTAGCATAGAAGCGCTTTCGATGTCGGCGTCCTCTGGTATTCCAGAACTGAAATGAGAACCAATGTGACGACAACACCTTGGAGATCAACTCCCCGGGACACTGCCACAACCCCTAAATGTTAGGAGGCGCCAAGAACAGAGTTCCCGTCACAATGATATTGGACCATTCTAAGATGCCAGCGTGATCCAATTTTTTTAGAAGATATTGAACCCACTTTACAGAGATGGAAGCAGATCTACCTGGAGGAATTGAAATGGCTGAGATACAGAATCAAGCAGAAACATGCAGATTCATTTAATAGCTGGTTGGACTTTGTAACATCCCAAATTTTCAATTTGGAATGTTATACACTAGATCATCTATGCATACCATATTTTATTTTGCATTTTGGTTGATCCTAGAAATTCTACGCAACTCAATGACCCACGGAGAGAGTTGGGGATTTCGTTATTTTCATATTTGAGTTTTCTCAAATTTTGAGAATAGGATCATTTGATTTTATTTATTTTATCATCAATTATTTCTATTACAAAAATATGAGAGAGGGAATAAA
This sequence comes from Triticum aestivum, assembly GCF_018294505.1. Classification (NCBI taxonomy): domain Eukaryota; kingdom Viridiplantae; phylum Streptophyta; class Magnoliopsida; order Poales; family Poaceae; genus Triticum; species Triticum aestivum. The sequence goes on along the minus strand of NC_057812.1, from coordinate 387,197,175 downwards.
ATGACTTTCCCAAAATAAAGAAATATTGAGGATCAAATAATAAAATCAAATAAGATTTTATTTTGGAGTTTTTTTTGGTGTTTTATTTGAATTTAGGAAAAATGTGTGTTTTTCAAATTTGCATTTAGGTCCCAAATAAATGTTCACCTTGTGCGGCTTGATTTTCGAAGCCCGTGAAAATTTATTTCAGAATTTTTTGAGTCCGTTTAGTATTTCTTTTTTTTCTTCTGCGCGTACAAAAAATGAACCGACCTACGGGCCGTGTCCGACTAGGACTCCGGCCCGCCAGGGCTTTATAAGCCGGGGCAGCCCACCCGAGGCAAACCCTAGCCACCACCCGCGCCACCGCCGCCGCCCGCCGCCGTCGCACACCGGTCGAGGTTCGCTGCCGCCTCGATTTCCGTGCCGCCGTTTTTTTCGAAAAACCGTCGGTTTTTTGTCGGTTTTTTTTAGATTTGGTTTTTTTAATAGATCGGTTTTTCCGGTTTATTTAAATAGTGAGCGTTCGTTCGTTCGTTCTAGCGAATGTTCGTCGTTTTTCTTTTTCTCGGATTAAATCCGTGATTTTTCTGATCGCGATTCCTGATCCGATTTTCGTTTTAGTATAACTTTTCGCTCATTTATCGGAATCAGGCGATTCAAGCGCCTGGAGTTTCGTCTCGAAACCCTCTATCCGTTTAACCAACTTAAACCAGATTTTGCTACTGTAAAATTTTCCCTAGATCCAGATTAGTAGAATCTTCTGGTTAGATCTCTTTTGATTCTTTTTGCCAACCGGAGTTCTTAAGTTGAACCTTCTGGTTAGATCTCTTATTTGCGTTTTACCCGTGCATTAGATGAATACTTATTGTATGCTTGTTTGTTTGTCGGAGTGCGCCGCCTGTTACTTCGAATCTCTAGGTTTCGCGGATCATCAGCAAGGCAAGTAACACTTTGATCATACCTTTCCTACTACCCAGTTTTATTGCATTAGATCAATCCTCACACATTGCATGATTAGGATCTAATTAAATTGTGGGATGGGAAGTAGTTGAGGTAGTACCTATTACCCATTTATTATCAAACCTTTGGGAGTTACTTCTATGTTTGCTTATTATGCCATGCTATGCTAGTAGACGTGGATTGGGTGAGTGATATCCATGACAGATGTGAGTTTGTTAATTAATGGTTTATCTAAGGTGGCAACTTAAACACACATCTGGGTGGATTGAGGCACCTGGGTATTCCAGGACTTGCCTGTTTCTTTTAGACCACCACCCAGGCTCAAAGGGATCATGAGACTATTCATACTAGAAACTTCCATGTGCAGCCACATGCTATTATGGGCTCTAGCATAGTTGACTAAGTCATGCGAACTCTTATAGTGGTAGACTAGCAGATGTAGGGGATGTAGGTGGTACGGTCTACCCGATCGTAAGGTGCTAGCGCTTTTGAAAGACTATGTCTCGGTCATCCGTCTTCTCAAACACCTTGTAGTGCGAGAAACCAAACGGAGGAGATCGAGTCTTGTGGGGAAAAGTGCGCAAACCTCTGCAGAGTGTAATAAACTAATCATGATTAGATGTGTCCCTGGTTATGGACATCTTGAGTATCTAGTACTTGGATTATCATGTGAATCTCAACATGTTACTCTAAATTAATTTTGTTGGGTTTTGTTTAATGATGATGCTTAATTGGGATTGAGAATGCTGTCAACCATTCTCAATGTTTAACAACTACCATGATAGTTAAATAAATCTATTCCTTTGAAGTAGGGAAAAATTGGCTTTACGCAAAGCTGTAACCATAGAGCTTTCCACCAGCCAAATGTGCATATAGTATAGCTGTTTCATTCCATTACTCTCTATGTGTTACCTTGCCAGCATATTTCATGTGCTGACCCATTTTCAGGCTGCAACGTTAATGTTGCAGACTTTTCAGACGACGATTAAGGAGTTTTTAGGTCGTGGTTCTATACTCAGTGATGCCGTTGGAGTTGATGGACTCACTTATCTTCCAAGCCTTCCGCTGTTATAGTTTTTAGATGGCCTTAAGCCATATTTATTGTAATAAGTTCTCTTTTGAGACACTCGATGTAATAAGTGTGTGATTGCTACTCTGTTATAAATACTCCGAGTACTGTGTGGTGTCAGCATTACTGATCCAGGGATGACACCGGAGCATAGAGATCAGACTGTTTGAGGTCTGGTCGCTACAGACTCCTTGTCAATTTTTCCTTTTTTAGCGTTATTAGGTTTTTTCTCTAGTCTTTTTAGCCTTTTTAGTTTTTTCTCTTCTTTCATTTTTGTTTTCCTATTTTCTTTCCTTTATTCTTCCATTTTAGCCTATTTTTTAGCTTCTTGAGCTTCCCTCAAGCTCATGTACTCTCTTTGCATTCCTTTTAATAAAATTAAGAAGTGGGGGTACTTTACGCTACTGTACATAGTCAAAAATCAAAAAAAATACTGAGTGGGAGGAGAGTGATGGAACCAAAACACCAATGTCACAAGTCCTCACCAGAGCAATGAAGGGGACAAGGAGTAAAAAGAATTCCTACTCTCCAATATTTATATCTAGGACTAAAAATAGTTTTTCTTTCTAGACTCGACAACGCCAACACTTTGATCAACCAAAGGCTCCTAAAGTCAGAATGGCTTGGATTACCAACTTGTAACACCCAATATGCGATTATATCCCACACGTGTCGAGGCACGACTTAGGGGCATAAGCACATATTAGGCCCGCTGCAAGAATGGTTATATCTTCGCACAATCCATGTAATGAACAGAGAGAATACTAGATAAAGGCTTACACTAGCCACATGTCTATAGCATAACTATCATTCATACATTCATCCAAAGAGAAGAGGAGGGTCCGACTATGGACGAAATCAAACAGGAAAACACATAACCACCCATGCTACAATCCCGATCGACCAGACTACAAGTGACTACTGATCGTCCGGAAATGAAACATACATACGACCACGATCCTCGTCATACTCCAACTGGAGCTCTGTAGCATCACTTGCGTATGAATTCATACCTAAAACTGTTGCAGTAATAATTTATGAGCCACGAGGGCTTAGCAATCTCATTCCATGATATCAAGACTAACAAAGCTTATGGGTATGGCAAGGTTAAGTGGTGAGGTCGCATCAAGCATTAAGCATGTGTAACTGGCTAACTTACGAGTACAAGAATAAGATGAGTGACTACGCATATCGGTCGCAAATTAATATGATCAAGAAGTGATCCTGAATACTACTTACGGTTCAATGATAAACCCACCATGTTCTCTTCCCAAACTTCATCAAAAATAGACGATCAGGGTTACACACGCGGTTGGTGTACTTTAATTGAATTTGATGTCAAGTTCTCTACAACCAGATATCATAAAATTCCAAGTTGCCCATAACCACGAGAACGACTCTCAAAAATATTAAACCCTGGAGGGGTGTCCCAACTCAGTCAATCATAAACTCTCACGATCCACTAAGGAAAAACCTCCATCTCGGGATAACCCGATCAAGCTGGAAATCCTGGTGCACAAGACATTTCGACAATGGTAAAACAAAACCAGTCGGACCTCCCGATGTGCCGACACCCCGATAGGAGTTGCACGTATCTTATCTCCGGCCATGATCGGATGGGTCAAAGCTACAAGTAAAACCAATCCTCAAGTTTCCCCATGGTGGCCCGCAGGTTGCCCTGTGATACGTCTCCAACGTATCTATAATTTTTGATTTTTTCCATGTTGTTATATTATCATTTTTGGATGTTTTATAATCATTTTATAGTCATTTATATCATTTTTTGGTACTAACCTATTGTCATAGTGCAAAGTGCCAGTTGCTGTTTTTTGTATATTTTTTACATCATAGGAAATCAATACCAAACAGAGTCCAAACGCAGCAAAACTTTTTGTGGGATTTTTGGACCAGAAGACATCCAATGGGCCGGAGAAGCGTCTAGGGGTGCTCCGAGGGGAGCACAAGCCATCAGGGCGCGCCTGGAGGCCCAGGCGCGCCCTGATGGGTTGTGCCCACCTCAGGTGCCCCCGAACCGCCTGTTTACTCTATAAATATCCCAATATTCGAGAAACCATAGGGGAGTCGACAACAATCAATTCCATCTGCCACAAGTTCCAGAAACACCAGATCCAATCTAGACACCATCACAGAGGGGTTCATCATGTCCATTGGTGCATCTCCAGTGATGCGTGAGTAGTTCTTTGTAGACCTTCGGGTCCGTAGTTAGTAGCTAGATGGCTTCCTCTCTCTCGTTTGATTCTCAATACAATGGTCTCTTGGAGATCCATATGATGTATATCTTTTTGCGGTGTGTTTGTTGGGATCCGATGAACTTTGAGTTTATGATCAGATCTATCGCTTTTTATCCATGAAGTTATTTGATTTCTTATAGCCTCGTATTTCTTCTCCAATATTTGGGTTTTGTTTGGCTAACTTGATCTATTTGTCTTGCAATGGGAAGAGGTGCTTTGTGATGGGTTCGATCTTACGGTGCTTGATCCCAGTGACAGAAGGGGAACCGACAGGTATGCATTATGGCTATTAAGGAGAACAAGATGGGGTCTATTTCTACATAAATAAATCTTGTCTACATCATGCCATCGTTCTTATTGCATTACTCCGTTTCTCCATGAACTTAATAATCTAGATGCATGCTGGATAGCGGTCGATGTGTGAAGTAATAGTAATAGATGCACGCAGGAGTCGGTCTAGTAATCTTAGACGTGATGCCTATATAATGATCATTGACTAGATATCATCATGATTATTTGAAGTTCTATCAATTGCCCAACAGTAATTCGTTTACCCACCGTTTGGTATTTTTCTCGAGAGAAGCCACTAGTGAAACCTACGGCCCCCGGGTCTCTTCTTTAATATATTTGCCTTTGCGATCTATTTTCCTTTGCTTTTATTTTCAGATCTATTAAACCAAAAATAGAAAAATACCTTGCTGCAATTTATTTTATTTCGCGTTCCCACGCGATCTATCTATCAACTTATTACAACTTTCTCATGTCCGTTTGCCAATTCCTGGCGTCGTTACCCGAAAGGCATTGACAACCCCTTTAACACGTCGGGTTGCGAGTATTTGTTATTTGTGTGCAGGTGTTGTTTACGTAGTGTTGCTTGGTTCTCCTACTTGTTCAATAACCTTGGTCTCATCACCGAGGGAAATACCTACCGTCGCTGTGCTGCATCATCCCTGATACGTCTCTGGCGTATCTATAATTTATGAAGTACTCATGCCGTGTTTACAACAATTCCATATGATTTTGGTACGATTTGATTAGAACTAACCTAGACTGACGCTGTTTTCAGCAGAACTACTGTGGTGTTGTTTTTGTGCGAAAATAAAAGTTCTCGGAACGAGCTGAAAATTAACAGAGAATTTTTCTGCAAAATATTAAAAATACTGGAAGGAAAAGATACTGAAGAGGAGTCCCGAGCCCACCACAAGGGTGGGGGCGCGCCCTCTGTCCTTTTCATCGCCTCGTGGGGCCCCCTGACGTGAAACCGATGCCAACCCCTCCTATAAATCCTGAAAACCCCAGAATAGAAGAGAGATCGGGAGTTCCGCCGCCGTAAGCCTCTGTAGCCACGAAAAACCAATCTAGGCCCTCTCTGGCACCCTGCCTGAGGGGGCCAACATCACCAGAGGCCATGGAGGAGGAAGCTGGAGGGGTCACCATCGTCATGGAGGCCAAGGACCAGAGGGAGAACCTTTCCCCATCTAAGGGGAGGCCATGGAGGAGGAAGCACAAAGGGGAGAACCGCTCCCCCTCTCTATTGGTGGCGCCGGAGTGCCATCGTGGGAATCATTGCCGCAGTGATCGCCTTCATCAACATCACCTTCATCATCATCATCCTCATCTCTTTTACGCGGTCCACTCTATCGTATTTCGGGTTCCGGCAAAACCCTTGAGGTTTGAACACTGGGGTGCGCACGAAGATCTCCCGCTCTCTTGCTCACACACATCATGTTCTCACGGCCTAGCTCGATGAACCCAAAGAACAAGAGACACAACAGTTTATACTTGTTCGGGCCACCGATGTGGTGTAATACCCTACTCCAGTGTGGTGTGGTGGATTGCCTCTCGGGCTGAGGATGAACAGTTATAAGGGAAGAACAGCCTCCTGAGGAGAGGTGTTCTTGTGCTTGGTGAGTTGATGTGGTCCAGGATCAGATCAGAATCCCAATCCATCCCTCCCCTGTTGTGGTGGCTAGTCCTATATATAGAGGCCCAGGTCCTCTTCCCAAATATTAGGTGGGAAGGGATACCACAACGGCCAATTTGAAGGAGGGCAGCTAGTACAAGCTATCCTGACAAAAGTAGTCTTCGCCTGCCAAAGCCTCTGGCGGTGACGCCATCTTGGGCTCCACGGCGACCTCCATCCTCCTGTCCTGCTGGTCTTGGTCTTGTTGCACCGATATGGAAACCTTTGCCTGATGCCTCGGGACTCCTCGTCTGCGCTTCCCCTTTAGCACCAAAGAGGAAACGAGGACACTGCACGCTGGCGCCCACCTGGCTCCAGTCGTCATGGATTGCGTCACACAAACCTCACGAGGTATCCCTTGCCTTGATCTCTCTGCCCCTCACGAGCCGGCCTGGTGAGGCCGTCCCTGAGGATGTATTGCGGCATCCGCCTCGCGAGGCTTGGCCCCTCACGAGGGTCTTGAGTGTTTGTTAGTGAAGATGGGTCGTACATGGCCGCTAGTAGAGCCACGCCACGGGCCGCAGGCAGGCAAGTCTGGGGACCCCCATTCCCAAAATGCTGACAGTAGCCCCCGGGCCCAAGGCGCGCTCGGGCTTGGCTTCGAGGCAAATCCAAAGGGCAAGTGCGGAGCGCCGCGGGCCCCAGCAGCCTACGGCCATGGTTGGCGCGTGGCGACTGATTGCACGTGGGCGTCTCCGCTTCTCCATGCTGCCTTGGCAACTGCCCATCTGACAAAAAGGCCGGTGCGGATAATGCTTGCCTTCATTGCTTTCCTTTGCCTTTCTCCAGATCCCCTCTCCTGCTCCTTGCTTCCGAAATCTCCAGATCTGCTTCAATTCCCTGCCAACCTTCCGACCAATGGTGCCCCAAAAGCCCAAGGCTGTTTCGCCGCCTGCCTGGTACGAGCTGGCCCTGGACGCGCCTAACGTCTCGGGGAAGAACCTCGCCGCCACGCACCTGCTAACAGCGGGGGAAAACAATGAGAAGGGGAAGACCGAGCTCTGGGCTGGCTTCGCCGTGCTGGAGGCTTCGAAGAGATCCTTCTACCCCTTCTTGATGAGCAGCGTCGTCGCCGGCCTGGTTCCCCCCTTCTCTGACTTCTTCTATGCAGTCCTCCAACACTATAGGTTGCAGGCCCTCCATCTCCATCCCAACTCCATTCTTCTTTTGTCGATCTTTTCCTTCTACTGTGAGGCGTATGCCGGGTTGACGTCGCCCGTGGCACTGCTGCGCCACTTCTTCTTCCTCCGAATCAACGACGACCACACCTTGGGGCGTGCCAACTTCATCGCAGCTAGCAAGGCCAACACAATCTCGAAGGCTGGAAAGAAGGCTGACGGCTTCAGGAGCAAGTGGGTCATGATGGATGCCAAGTGTGTCCACCCACGGTTGAAGCTGCCGATGGAGATGCCCCGGTCTGACGAGGGGTGGTCCCGTGCGAAGCTTACGGACGACAGGGCGAAGTCGGTGCTGGAGAAGATGACCACAGACCTGAGGCCTCGCAACGCGAAGGAGGTGAAGCTGACGGGGGCCATGCTCCCGAGGGAGTTTCTGATGCTGCGGGTGGCTCCTCTCCAGGCGCGCTCGTGCCCCTTGTGGACGCTCGGGGACGGAGAGGACAAGCTTCGCCTAAGCCCGGAGGCCTTGTCCGAAGGGGAGCTGGTCGTGGCTCTTCGCCTCTTGGTCAGAGACGACCAAGAGTATCCGCCGAGTGTCCATGCTCCCTTGTTACTTCAGAAGGATGGGGCGCTGGTCGCGGCTTCCATGCCCACCTTTGACGGGCGCGGCCTGGTGCAGCCGGCGCCCCCTGGAATCCCGGTGGCAGCGGCGATGGTGGACGTATCTTCTGGCGATTCCTGCATGGACAGGGAAGAGGAGGAGGAGGAGGAGCGCGACTCAGAGGTGACTCCTAAGGGCATGGGGGAGACCTCCCCCTTGCGCAAAGCCGACATCCTCTGCACCTTGCCTTATGACGACGACGAGGCCGACGTCCTCCCAGAGAGGAAGGAGCCGCCCGTGGTTCCAACGAAGGGCAGGTCGGCGCTGATCTCCTCAGACAATGCTCCCGCCTCGACACCGCCTAGAGCTGGTTCCGGTCCATCCGTGCCCCTGCTTCTGCTCCTGGAGCCTGCGCGCCTTTGCCTTGGGCTGCGAAGCTCTCCGGCTTCAAGCTTACGAACAGGAGGGACTAGCCGCGGTGGACCAGTAAGTGTTCTTGTCCTTCCTTGTTCTTGCTTCTGCTACTCGTCCTTGACTCTTCTCCGTTGTGCAACTAGGCTGGCGCCCGCGGCGAAGAAGAGGAAGGGGGACGAGGTGGTACAGCTCGAGCCCAGATCGCCTCTTGCGGCCGCACCCCTCTCCATGGATAAGGGCAGTGACGGCGCTCGTGCTTCTCCAGCCCGATCATCCTCGCGAGGCCGGGTAGAGCATCCTTGTGAGGAGTCAGCACCCGTGGCCCCGCTGGCTCCGGAGGTGCCAACGTCCAGTTTAGGCACTGGGGTCCCCGTGGCTCAGGAGCCTCTAGCCTCCCACACCATGGTGAGAACGATGCCTCCCCCTCCTCCTGCCGCATTATTGTCTCTGGGTTCCTCCGCCTCTCCTAACGTCCTGGAGTGCGCTCTTTCTGCGATGGCCCTGCTACGAGAAGATCTTCAAGGCACCGACCGTCGCCTGGTGGCCGGGCGCCTAGAGCTGGTCTCTGGCTGGCTTCACTCCGATGTGTCCGTTCAGGCGACGCAGAGCCGGGCTACTGCCGACTCCGAGATGGACAAGGAGGCCGTCGCACAAGCTACGGCCGCCCGCGAAGTGGCGCTGAAGGATGCCGGGGCCGCGCAAGTCCGTTGTTGGTCGCTGGAGGTCGAGCTGGAGACTATGCGGAGGGAGCGCGCGAAAGAAGCCTGAGGCCGCAAGACGAGGGAGAGGATGAAGGCCCGAGAGGACGCCGTCAAGGATCGCGACGCCAAACTGGAGCAGTTGGCGAAGGCACAGGCCATGGAGCGCAGCCAGCTGGAGGAGCTGGAGCAAAAGCTCAAGGCGGAGAAGGCCGAGCTTGATGCCAAGGAGAAGGTCCTGGCCGAGGACCGCGCGACCTTCAAGCTCCTTGAGGAGAGGTCTGGGACGGCGCTGCAGTCACTCTACGAGAAGGGCTTGGAGGAGCCGCTGGCCGCCAATGACGAGGGACCCACCCAGCTGCTTCCTTATCTGGTCGGTGCGCTGGAGGACGTTGTGAGCGGCATCGACCCCATGGTGGAGCAAGAAGCCCGCGTTCTTTCCTCAGCCGCACTGACGCGCGTCTTCAGCCACCTCCATCTCCGTGATCTTGCCGCCAGCCTTGACCAGCTGTTGGAGCCTGTGAAAGATGAGCATTGCGAGGCCGCTACTGCAGCTGTGAAGGGTCAAGTGGAGGCCCTCCTGAAGAGGTTCCGCGCCTTTGGTCCCGCGTCCCTGGCAGGCGGTGCTACTGATCCTGTAACTCCGGCTGGTGGTACAGGTGAAAGGCGACGCCGTTGAACAAGAAGCATCCCTCGCAGGCGACGGCGGTGTCCAGGGATGACGGGACAACTTGCTGGTGGCTCCTTTTAGTTTCTGCAATATGCACCATGCCTCGTGGAGGCGTTAAACTCGTGTTCGGTTTCAGGAGAACAATATGTCTTGTAATATTTGCTTTGAAATTATGCGATTTCCTTTCCATTTGCTTTACATTCTACATCGGCAGGGCCCGACCCCACACATACCTCAGCCGTCGTTGGGCCGTCTGGATCACCAGGACGGACCAAGGAGTGAGGGGCTACGTGATCAGTTAGCCTCCTGTGCCGTGATGCTCAGGAGTCCCCCTTGACGCGCAAATAGCCTATAGAAAGGAGATCTAGGAGTAGGCTTAGTGTTCTACGTCGGTAGGGCCCGACCCCACGCATACCTCAACCACCATTGGGCCGTCCGGATCACCGGGACGGACCAAGGAGTGAGGGGCTATGTGGTCAGTTAGGCTCCTGAGTTGCGATGCTCAGGAGTCCCCCTTGACGTTCAAATGACCTTCGTACCTTGGCTTCGCTTGGGAGGGCGTGCGGTGACTAGGTCCGAGGGACCTGGCGGGGTGGCGTACGCTTGGGCGTGACCCAAGCGCAGCCCCCATGCCCAGCCCCCTCGCGCGACTCTCCCGAGGGGAGGTGTTGTGATGGGTCCAGACATTGAGCTTGGAGGCTCCCTGAGATTGATACGGCTGTGAGGCTGCCCTCAGTTTTTTATCACCAGCACAGAGCATGGCGCCTCCGCACTTGCACAGGCATAGCCGCTCCTCGGAAGTGTCAACTACCAACGCGGAGCATGGTGCTTCCACTGGCATGTGGGATGGGACTCCCTACTGCAGAGAGCCCCCGAGGCGTGTACAGCCCTGCCCTGACACGTGGCTTGCACAGTAGGGCCAGACGAGGTGTGTATGGGCACTCATGAGCCAGTGTGGGACTCACAAGGCCCAACCTCTAGGCGGGTTGCGCCTAGTCTTGGTTCTTGATGGCTGTGGCGTTCCTGCAATATGGTTAGACAACCTACGCCGAACAAATTTCCTGAGGTTATCGCATGAGAAGGCCAAGAACCAACGACCGCCAGACAGAGCTCTGCCATTGGATTTATCGACGCTACAGGGACGGGCCCGAGCACAGATGTCGTGCCTAGCCTTCTTATGTGAAGGATCCTGAAGAAAGACGATCGGCGCACGGCTCCCATGGTGGGCGACAATCAAGCAGTTAATGACCATAGATAGATTATGCATGAAAAGCAAACTGGCTTAGGTAAATGTAAGAACGATACATGCCACTGGGTCGGACCCGAGCGGCCTAGGGATTATGCAGCCTGAGGGGCGCCCCCAGCAGGGTGAACTAAAGAGGCAAGCAGATACATGCCGCAGGGATAGACCCACGCGGCCTGGGAATGATGCAGCCTAGGGGGCGCTCCCAGCTAAATAAACTTGGAAAATGTCACCTGGTTTGGTTGTCGAAGGAGTGTTGGGGTAGCCGAAGACACGTGGCGAAGAAGTCGCTCCCAGCTAAATAAACTCGGGAGGCTCTGGAGGCTCAGGTGGCCTCTTGAGGACCGTCTCCATTTCCGCCAGGACTACGTGATGCCTGGCCTCCTGACTGCCAGGATGCTTCGTGGGTTGCGCTGGAAGGTGGCTGCCATGCTCGGCAGACCGAACGACATGCGAACGTAGCTGTGAGGTGGACCCTCACACCGTCCAGCACGCGAAGGCTAGAAGCGCTCCTGAGATGGGGCCCTGTTGAGCCCTGGGATGTCGATGCAGACGCGTAGCTCACCACCCTCACCTGGATGGGGAGCAGCGCCAAGTGGGCAGCGGTAGCCGCGTATTGCTCTTGCTTCCTGAAGCTCCTGAGTGGTCTTGGTGATGAACTCCTGACTGCCGGCCGCTCCTTGCCCGGTGTCCTCTTGAGGGAGACGTGCCACGAAGCACACCTCCAGGTGGTGCGTGAGCACCTCCCTCGTGATGCTGGCCAGGTCTGAGGCCCTCTAGAAGAGAGCCCCCGAGCCCTGCCAGAGGAGGGCGCCGGGCGCGCCTCCCTATGCGAGAGAGGGAGGCGCGCTAGGCGCGGGCACTGACCCTGAGGTGGCACCGCTGGAGGTGCCGCTCCCCTGAGGCCCAGTGTCGAGTTGCTGCTTTTTCTTCTTGGGGATGGCCTCAGGAGGGTACTGCATATATGCGATGCGAGGGTCTTCAACTGCTGCGGCTTGGAAGATGTGCTCGAGGGAGCACACCACGTCTCTTTCTTTGTAGGGGACTGTGATGACTCCGCCGCTTCCCGGCATCTTGAGGACATTGTAGCCATGGTGGGTGACTGCGATGAATTTGGCTAGCGCTGGGTACCCGAGGATGGCACTGTACGGCAGGCGGATGTGGGCGACGTCGAAGTTGACAAGCTCGGTGCGGTAGTTGTCGCGTGTGCCGAAGGTGATAGGGAGATGAACTTTCCCTATTGGGATGGTGGAGCCGTTAGTCACTCCTAAGAAAGGTTGGTGGGCTGGAGATGATCGTATGGCACTTGAAGGCTGTCGAACATCTCAACGGACAATACACTGAGCCCTGCGCCGCCGTCGATGAGGGTCTTGGTGACTTGGACATTGCTGATGATGGGCGAACAGAGCGTCGGGAGGACGTCGGCGGTTGCCGCACATTTGAGCTGGTCCGCCGAGCTAAAGGTGATGGCGTACTTGGACCATCTGAGCGGGCGCATAGCCTCGAGTTTGGGGAGGACTGCATTCACCTGACGAGAGAACTGCTTGAAGATACGCTGGGAAGCTGGGGCCTGAGCGCCACCCAAGATGCTGGCGATGGCACGCGGCTCCTGGAAGCCCCCAACCCCTTCGTCTTGCTAGTGGTCGTCGTTCCTCCTTGGTGGTGGCGGCCACGGAGGGAGACCAGGGTTGCCCTAAGGACGATCCTCATGAGGCTGGTCCCTCCAGGCGCCCTCACGAGGCTGGTCCTACCAGTGGTCCTCGCAAGGCTGGTCACGCCACTCCTGGCAAGGGCCGCGTTCATCCCAACGTCCTCCACCTCGTCCACCTCCTCGGCCGTAGCCCCGGTCATTGCGCTTGGGGCGTCGACCGAAGCATCCATCTCGAATGGCCCTCGGCTCTTGACAATCGTTGGTGTTGTGGAAGGCGCAGAACGTACGGCTGCCCTTGGACGACTCGGGGAGGTCTCGGTCGCGCTTGGTATCTGGCTCTGCCGCGAGTATGGCCACCCCTTTGCGCTTCACGTCCTTGACCTTGGCCTTCTTCTCCTCTAGGTTCGCAGGAGGGAGCTCGAGGATGGAGAGACGCCCCTCATCAGCTCTTGGACACTTGGTTGCTATGTTGAACAGCTCCAAAGTCGTGCACAACTCCTCATGGATGGCGAGCTCCTCCTTCATCTTGATGTCGCAGACGACATCGGAAAACGCTGAGATGATGGCCTCGTCCGTCACCTTGGGGATCTTGAGGTGCACGTTGTTGAAGCGATGGATGTTCTTCTGGAGGGTCTCTCCCAACTGTTGCTTAATGCGGCGCAGGTCACCAACGACCGGGGGCGGTCGCGAGTGCCCTGGAAGTTGGCGATGAAGTTGTCACGCATCTGATCCCAGGAGGAGATCGAGCCCGGGGGCAGGCTCAGGAGCCATGAGCGGGTACTGTCCTTGAGAGCCATGGGAAACCAGTTCGCCATGACCTTTTCGTCGCCATTGTCCACCTCGATGCTCAGCTCGTAGAGCTGCAAGAACTCAGCAGGGTCAGGGGTGCCGTCCTAGCGAGGAGGCAGATCCGGCTTGAACTTGCCCGACCAGACAATGCTACGCAGCTTAGGAGTGAAGGCGCGGCAGCCTGCCGTGGCCACCGGGACCCGTCGTGGAGGCGGAGCTTGATCTTGGTGTCTCTGCGCTGCCATGGCAAGTGGCGCATGGCCCTGCCGTGGCAATCGATCCTGACGTGGCGGTGCTGGGAGTGGTTGAACGTTTTCTTGCGAATGGGGGATCTCGCCGCGGGACCGTACATCTTGGAGCGAGGATGCCGTCTTGACGCGGAGGAGGCGAAGGTGCTCCATGAGTCGTACGTCTCGGCGTGAGGGCGACATCTTGGTGCGGAGGGGGCGGAGACACTCCGTGAGCCACATCGCCCGAAGCCAGGGGTGGGCGAGGTAGCGAGAGGGATGGTGCAGGAGAGCCCCCCGCAGCGTTGACGAGCTCGGCGATGCGGTCCAACCAGTCCTTGTAGAGGTCGTCGACCGCGCGGTAGCGCAGGAGCTCGCGTGCCATGAGCAGTGCGGCCTGCACATCCGTGGGTGCGCGGCGAGCGTGAGACGATGAGCCGGCTGGAGTCAGCGATGGGGTGGCGGTGCAGCCGTCTTGCCGCACGGAGGGGTGCAGTGAGGAAGCTTGCTGCTTGTTTGCTGCTAGGCCGGTGGCGGCATTGGCGGCGGGTGATGGAGAACGACGGGGAGGTCCGCCGACAGGGGCTGTCTGAGCGATGCGGGTGGCGAGGGCGGCCCGATGCTCAGCGAGGGCCCGGCGAGCATCATCCATGAGCTTGGTGGAGTGGCGAAGTGCGGATTAACGAAGGGGAAAGCTTAAGCGCACCCTTACCCGGCGCGCCAAATGTCAGATTTTGTGTTCCGGCAAAACAAACACTGGGGTGCGCAGGAAGATCTCCCTCTCTAGCTCGCACACATCATGATCTCACGGCCTAGCTCGACGAACCCAAAGAACAAGAGACACAAGAGTTTATACTGTTTCGGTCCACCGATGTGGTGTAATACCCTACTCTAGTGTGGTGTGGTGGATTGCCTCCTGGGTTGAGGATGAACAGTTACAAGGGAAGAACAGCCTCCTGAGGAGAGGTGTTCTTGTGCTTGATGAGTTGATGCGGTCCAGGATCAGATCAGAATCCCAATCCATCCCTCCCCTGCTGTGGTGGCTAGTCCTATATATAGAGGCCCAGGTCCTCTTCCCAAATATTAGGTGGGAAGGGATCCCATGACGACAATTTGAAGGGGGATAGCTAGTACAAGCTATCCTGACAAAAGTAGTCTTCGCCTGCCAAAGGCTCTGGCGGTGACACCGTCTTGGGCTCCACGGTGACCTCCGTCCTGCTGTCCTACTAGTCTTGGTCTTGTTGCACCGATATGGAAACCTTTGCCTAATGCCTCGGGACTCCTCGCCTGCGGTTGCCCCTTTAGCACCAAAGAGGAAACGAGGACACTGCACGCTGGCGCCCGCCTGGCTCCAGTCGTCATGGCTTGCATCACACAAACCTCGCGAGGTATCCCTTGCCTTGATCTCTTCGCCCCTCGCGAGCTGGCCTGGTGAGGCCGTCGCTGAGGAGGTCTTGCGTCGTCCGCCTCGTGAGGCTTGGTCCCTCGCGAGGGTCTTGAGTGTTTGTTGGTGAAGATGGGTCGTACAGGGCCGCTAATAGAGCTCGCTGCGGGCCGCAGGCAGGCAAGTCTGGGGACCCCCGTTCCCAGAACACCGACACACTCTCCCGCACCCTGCTGTAATCCCCTACTTGAACAAGGTGCTTTATTCCACATATTATGATCCAATGATGTGTTGCCATCCTCTGATGTTTTGCGTAGATATCTTTTGCCTTTGGGTTAATTGATGATCTAGATTGGTTTGAGTTGCATGTTTTATTATTGGTGTTGTCCTATGGTGCTCTCCGTGTCGCGCAAGTGTGAGGGATCCCCGCTATAGGGTTTGCAATATGTTTATGGTTTGCTTATTGTCTGTGTTGCGTTAGTGACTGAAACACAAACACAGATAAGTGGGTCATGGCGAATGGGAATACAGGGGACTTGATATGTTAATGCTATGGTTGGGTTTTACCTTAATGATCTTTAGTAGTTGCGGATGCTTGCTAGAGTTCCAATAATAAGTGCATATGATCCAAGAAGAGAAAGTATGTTAGCTTATGCCTCTCCCTCATATGAAATTGCATTAACGATTACCGATCTTGTTATCAGTTGCCTAGGATAACTCCGCACATCGATCAATCATTATTCCACACTCGCTATTTATAATATTTAGTAATATATTCTAATTTTATGATAACAGCACCTACTTTTATATTTTAGTTCTCTGATACCATGCAAAGTTATCTTCTTCACAGCCACAATGTAGTTTTATTTCTCGTTTATAGTTGGAAGCAAACGTTCGGTGTACATAGAGTCGTATCAGTGGCAGATAGGACTTGAGAGAATATTGATCTTACCTTTACCTCCTTGTGGGTTCAACACTCCATACTTATCACTTCCACCTTTGGAAAGTGCTATGATGATTCCTTGCAGTTGAGGATTATCACGCTCTTTTCTGGCGCCATTGCCGGCGAGCAATACCGTGGGGTTGATATTTTTGTGTATGCTTGTTTGCTTTCTTCACTAAGTAGATTTTGTTTTCCTTTTTGTTTTTTGTTTTTTTGTGGGTGAAACAAGCAAACAAAAAATTAAAATAATGAAAATACAAAAAAAAATTACTTGCCTCTTGTGCCTAAAAACTTTTTCGAAAAGAGAAGTGATTGGAAGGTTGTGCATTGGAGAAGTGAGGGTCGATCTTGAACACTTGTGTTCATTCTCATGGATTTAATGTAGAATTTTTCATGAAAGTTTCTCAAAAGTAAGTATCCCCTTGTTTTTATTCATTTTATTATAAAAATAATGTGTCATGGTTTGGCTTTAGGATGCTTAAATTGCTTGTTTGGTGTGTGCAACAGAAAAATAGAAACTTTTGTTGTAGTCTTTTAGTTTTCATTTTTTTAACTGTAGCATGATAAAATCTTGAAATTTTTACACATTACTGCTCTACAAAAATTTTAGATTGTCATAATTGTCTAGAATTTTTGTAGTTACATAAGTATACGAAAGTTTCATATTGCTACAAACTGTCCTGTTCTTGACAGATTTTGTTTTCTATATGTTGTTCACTCATTTTGATGAATCTATGGTTAGTATCGGGGGGTATGAACCATGGTGAAGTTGGAATACGGTAGATATAATGCTAATATGAAATTTGAATGAGTTTACAACAGTACCTAAAGGTAGTGATTTGGTTTATTATACTAACGGATCTCACAAAGTTTTTTGTTAAGCTTTTTGTGGATGAATTGTTCGAAGAACGAGGAGTTACCGATATGACAAGAATAAGGAGATGCAAGGGTTCAAGCTTGGGGATACCCAAGGCACCCCAAGAAAATATTTCAATGATACTCAAGCATCTAAGCTTGGGGATGCCCCGATTGGCATCCCATCTTTCTTCTTCAATAATTATCGGTATACCTCGGTTTTTGTTTGGTTCACATGATATGTGTCTCTTGACTTTATTCTCACTTTCTTTTACTTTAAAAACCATGCTAGTTTGAGATACCCCTTCATTGCTTTGTAGAATGCTCCTTGTGCTTCATTTAATTCTTTTGAGTATGGCTCTATAGAATGCTTCGTGTGCCTCACTTATATATTTTGAGCTTGGATATTGATAGATATATATTATTTGTAGAATGCTCTATGAACTTCACTTATATCTTTTAGAGTATGAATAAAATTATCATTGAAAGTGGTTTTGGAAGAGTGTCAACTGTAGGTAATGATCCCACTATATTGGAGGGTGTTGAATCTTATAGTATTTATGAAAGTGGATAGGGAGAGGTCATGACTTTATTTAATGATGATTCCCCTATTTTGGAAGATGTTCCAATTGATTATGAGAACAAAGATTCTATCTATGATGATTATTGTGATGACATGTATGCTATAAAGAATAATGATAACCATGAAACTTGTCATCTTGATTTTAATTTTCAATTGGATGATGCCTCACATGATAGTTATTTTGTTGAGTTTGCTCCTACTACTATTCATGAGAATAAATTTGCTTATGTGGAGAGTAGTAAAATTTCTATGCTTGTGGATCATGAAAAGAATGCTTTGTGTGATATTTATATTCTTGAACTCATTCATGATGCTACTGAAAATTATTATGAGATAGGAATATATGCTTGTAGGAGTTGTAATAATATCAGGTTTCCCTCTATGTGTTGAAAATCTCTAAGTTATGTTTGTTCTGCCTTCCTATGCTAGTTGATTCTTGTTCACATGAGTTATTTGCTCACAAAATCCCTATGCATAGGAAGTGTATTAGACTTAAATGTGCTAGTCATATTCTTCATGATGCTCCCATGATGCTTCAATTCTTATCTTTTATGTGAGCATCATTGAAATCATCGTGCCTAGCTGAAAAGGCATTAAAGAAAAGCGCTTGTTGCGAGACAACCAAATATTTGTCCTTACTGTTTTTGTCTGTTCACATGATTAAGCTACTATATTAATCATGTTTTATAGCTTTTGTTTCAAGAAAGTGCCAAGTAAGACCTTTGGGATGTCTTACGGTGATAGTTGATTTGATCTTGCTGAAAAACGGAAACTTTTGCGCCTAGGAAAATAATTCTCATTTTTAACAGAAGCTTGTTAAAATATTGATTCTTTTTGCAGAAGTTGAATAAACAAATTTCTCAGGTTATCCTATGTTTTCAGAATTTTTGGAGTAACATGAGTATGGTTGATGTTCACATCTTTGTTCTTCTCGTTGGGCTTCAACTGGCGAGAGGTATAAGCCACAACTTTCTTCTCTTGCATCAACACTGCGCCAAGACCTTGGAGAGAGGCATCACAAAAGACCTCGTACGGCTTGGATTCATCAGGCGGAGTCAGAACTGGAGCAGTGATCAATTTCTCTTTCAAAGTGTTTAAAGCAATGTCACACTCCGGAGACTAAACGTACTTGACGTGCTTCTAGAGAAGATTAGAGAGAGGCTTCACGATCTTAGAAAAGTTTTCAACAGATCTTGGATAGTAGCTTGCGAGACGGAGGAAGCTACGGAGTTGCTTCACATTCTGAGGAGGTTCCCAATTCACAATTGCAGATACCTTCTCAGGATTCACCGCAATGCCCTTGGCATAGATAAAATGACCAAGATAAAGAACCTCATCAAGCCAAAATTAGCACTTGGAGAACTTGGCGTAGAACTGGTGTTCCCTGAGCTTATCAAGCACCAAACACAAGTGCTTGGCATGATCTTCCTTGTTCTTCAAGAAAACCAGAATGTCGTCGAGATAGACCAAAACAAAGTCATTAGTGTAGGCGTTGAAGATGAAGTTCATCATGCGAGAGAAAGTTGGAGGAGCGTTGACGAGGCCAAAAGACATGACGGTGTATTCATATGAACCATAGCTTGTCCTGAAAGCCGTCTTGGGAATATCTTGCTCACGGATTCGAATCTGATGATAACCCATACAGAGATCAAGCTTGGAGAATACTTGGGCACCTTTGAGTTGTTCGAACAGCTTGTTGATGTTGGGAAGTGGGTATTTGTTCTTGATAGTCTTCTTGTTCAATGGACGGTAATCAACACAAAGTCGGTCTGTTCCATCCTTCTTCTTCCCAAAAAGAACACCACAACCCCACAGAGAAGAACTAGGCCGGATGAGACCCATTCTCTCTTGAGCATCGAGTTGCTTCTTCAGCTCCTCCAACTCTTCAGGTCCGAGCTTGTAAGGACGCTTGCATACAGGTTCCGTGCCAGGCTCAAGATCGATGACGAATTCAACTGGCCGGTGCGGAGGCATTCCTGGAAGCTCTTCTGGAAAGACGTCTTGGTATTCGCAAACGACTGGAATTTGCGAGATAGCATCCAGTTCACCCTTCTCATTGAGAGAGAACAGACGGATGGTATCGTCATTAGTGGCAAAGACAATTACATCCTCAGACGAATGAGTCAATTGAATCTGCCTGGCTGCATAATCAAGCTGAGCCTTGTGCTTAGAAATCCAATCCATCCCGAGAATAAGATCAATATCCGAGTTACCAAGAACCATTGGAGAAGCCAGAAACTTGAAATCACCCATCATGATAGAAACATCCGGGACTATTAAAGTAGCCCTCATAGACTTAGCCGGAGAAACCACTCCCATAGGTTTACCCAACATTTGCGAAACGAAGTCATGCTTGAAAACAAATGATCTTGACATGAAACAATGCGATGCACCAGTGTCAAAAAGAACTTTTGCGGGACAAGAGTTAACTGGAAAGTTACCCATGATGACATCTGATGAGTCCTTTACCTGAGCTGCATTCAGCAAGTTGACCTTGGCGTGCTTGGGGTTATGCTTGACCATAGCTGTACTTGCCGATCTCACAGGAAGAGGAGGAGGGGGGCGCCTCTGATTGAAGCACTTGTTGGCATAGTAAACCTTCTGTTGGCACTTGTTGCACGTGACCTCTGAAAGCAGACGATGATACGGAGCACTCGATCTTGGAGCTTGAGACGAAGTCTTGTTCTAAAAGCCAGGGTTGGGTGGGTGGGAAGAACCATTGCCACCTTTGCTCTTCTGCTGATACGGCTGACGAAACGAAGGAGGAGGAAGCCAATACTTCTGTTGCTTGGCCACTTGAGTAGAGGAAGAAGGAGTAACATCTCTGACTCGCTTCTTGGAAGCATCACACCTCAGTTGAGCGGCCTCTTGCTTCAATGCCATGTTGTAGAACTCATCGTACCTCAAGGGCTCAAAGAGAACAAGAGCTAGCTGGATTTCTTCTCTGAGACCACCCCTGAACTGGTATATCATGCTCTTCTCATCAGGGACGTCCTGCTTAGCAAAGCGGGCGAGATTCTGAAACAATTTGTTGTAGTCATAGACAGACAAAGAGCCTTGCTTCAGGTTGCGGAATTCCTCACGCTTGCTTTCACCCATGCTCTGCGGAATATGATGAGCTTTGAAATATTGACGGAATTCATCCCAGGTAATCACACGTCCACCTCTGGAATCCTTGTACTGCTGGAACCATTCTACAGATTGGTCTTTGAGTTGAAAGGAAGAGAACTTGACGAAGTCCTCAGGTCTGACGTTACTGCACTCGAAATGCTTGCACAGATCCACGAGCCAATCGTCAGCATCAGTTGCCTCAACACAATTGCTGAAAGTCTTTGGCCCGTTAGCAAGGAACTGGTTGAGTGTAGCAAAGTGATTCTGATTGTTGCCTTGGTTGCCTTGGTTCGCTTGATTGCTCTCTTAAAGTATTTGCATGATCAACTGTGTGTTTGCATTGCTTGCGGCCATCACAGCTTGCCATGCCTCCGGAGGAGGTGGAGGTGGTGGCGGATCTTGATTCTGATTCTGATTGGTGCTCTTAGCGGGAGCCATCCTGAAGAGGTTGACCACCGTTAGCACATTCATAGATAAAATGAAGCTGAATCAAACGGGTTGAAATTGCAACATAAATTCTTCACATCCGAACAAAATGAACAAATGCATTCCACTTGAAATGATCACATATCCATAAATTGAGAAGCAACTTAGAATTTAGGTAGAGGAATAAATCAGCAAGATACAGATCAAGAACGAATACTCGGTAAGAAAACCCAATCTCAAACCAAATATCCGTGGAAGAAGAACTAGAGCTACAAGAATTCCCACCTATGAAACTCCCGAACCTTTCCGGTTGTGCAATCAGGTGTTGGGGATACAGGGGAAGCATAATATCTCACCAAATCTAGCAAATCCTGCATCCATCTCTATCCATCCTTCAACACATAACCGAGAAAAACTTCGGAAACCATCTACCTCAACCTTCGAAAAGCATCCGTTATACAAGTTATGACGATACTCCCGAACTCCCGTCCTAGTACTGGGTGGCGTCGAGGTTATCTCACCAATGAACTGCATAAAAGAGATTTTCGATGTCGGCGTACTAAACTCAGGTATTCCAGAACTGCAACGATAAAATTGTGACGACAACACCTCGGAGCTCAACTCCCCAGGACACTGCCACAACCCCTAGACAGGAGGCACCAAGACAATGTTCTCGTCACAAAACCATCGGAACAATTCCAAGATACCCGCGTGATCCTAAAAAAATTTAGTGAAATTTGAGAAGAGAAGAGTCAAAACTCTACGTCAGGATGCCTTACCAGAGTGATGAGGAGACTGGGAAGTAAAAAGAATTCCTAAACTCTCCGATATATAATTCCTAAATGACTCAAAACATTTTTCTAGACACAACTCGGCCGCTAAAAATGATCAAGCAATGGGGCTCCTAAGGTCGGGGAAGGCTCTAATTACCAACTTGTAACGCCCTCGACGCGGCTATATCTCCCACGTGTCGAGGTATGACTTAGAGGCATAACCGCATTGAAAGCAATGTCGCAAGTTAGGCAATCATCACAACATCCCATGTAATATAGATAAAAAAGGGGAGATACATAGTTGGCTTACACTCGCCACGTCACACAAAGTACATAAAATAGAATTACAACATTCAAACACTCATGGCCCGACTACGACGCCAAAATAAAAGATAACCCAACAAGCGACACGGTCCCGATCACCCCAACTGGGCATCACTACTGATCATCAGGGAAAGACACGTAGTATCGGCGTGAGTCCTCGTCGAACTCCCACTTGAGCTCAAGCGCGTCATATGGAGCGGAATCATCAGGCCCTGCATCTGGTTTGGAAGTAATCTGTGAGCTACGGGGACTCAACAATCTCGCACCCTGCGATCAAGACTATTTAAGCTTATAGGTAAGGCAGGGTAAATATGTGGAGCTGCAGCAAGCGACTAGCATGTATGGTGGCTATCCTATTCGCAAAAGAGAGCGAGAAGAGAAGGCAAAGCGCGATCGAGTAACTAGAGGACATCCTGCGGCAAGCATTACTCCAACACCGTGTTCACTTCATGGACTCCGCCGAGAAGAGACCATCACGGCAACTCACACGGTTGATTCGTTTTAATTAAGTTAAGGTTCAAGTTATCTACAACCAGACATTAACAAATTCCCATCTGCCCATAACCACGGGCACGGCTTTCGAAAGTTCAAATCCCTGCAGGGGAGTCCCAACTTAGCCCATGACAAGCTCTCACGGTCAACGAAGGAATAGACCTTCTCCCGAGACATTCCGATCAGACTCGGCATCCAGGTTCTACAAGACAACTCCGACAATGGTAAAACAAGAACAACAACACCACCCGCTGTGCCGACAAATCCCGATAGGAGCTGCACATATCTTGTTCTTAGGGCACACCGGATAACCTAAGCGTACGGGAGCCAATGTAACCCAAGTTGCCAAGAGACGGCCCCGCACGGTGCTCTAGGTTGGACCAACGCTCAGAGGAGCACTGGCCCGGGGGTTTAAAATAAGATGACCCTTGAGTCCGCGAAACCTGAGGGAAAAGGCTAGGTGGCAAATGGTAAAACCAAGGTTGGGTATTGCTGGAGGAGTTTTGTTCAAGGAGGACTGTCAAGGGGTTCCCATTATAACCCAACTGCGTAAGGAACGCAAAATCCGAGAACATAACACCGATATGACGGAAACTAGAGCGGCAAGAGTGGAACAAAACACTAGGCGAGAGGCCGAGCCTTCCACCCTTTACCAAGTATATAGATGCATTAAGATAACATGGCAATATAATGATATCCCAACAAGTAAATAATGTTCCAACAAGGAACGGTCTCCAATCTTCACCTGCAACTAGCAACGCTATAAGAGGGGCTGAGCAAAGCGGTAACATAGCCAATCAACGGTTTGCTAGGACATGGTGGGTTAGAGGCTGAACATGGCAATTTGGGAGGCATGATAAGCAAGTGGTAGGCATCGTAGCATAGGCATAGCAAAAGAGCGAGCATCTAGCAAGCAAAGATAGTAGTGATTTCGAGGGTATGATCATCTTGCCTGCAAAGTTGTCAGAGTTGACTAAATCCTCAAAAGCAAACTCAACGGGCTCCTCGTTAGCGAACTCGTCTCCCGGTTCTACCCAAACAAGACAAACAAGCAACAAGGACACAATCAACCACGTGCAAACTCAAACAATATGATGCAAAGATGCTATGCTATGCGGGTTGCGATGCGGGATGCATAGGCAAGATTTGAGAAGGAATGAATGAACCTGGCCTCACCTTGGAAATCCAAGTGTGCCACTGGAAATATGAGATGAAATTGCTTGAAAATGATATAAAGAACACCGGAATCGGAGCTACGGTTTGGAAATGGCAAGCAATTCAAATATGACCACGTTCTGTGATTTACAGCAAGTAGCCATCTAAATGCAACAAGATGAACATGCTACAGCACTCAAACATGGCATCAAAATACATGGCAGGAATCCATTCATGATGCTTAACAAAAGTCTAGCACTGAGCTACAGCCAAATCATCCATTAACGGGTTCAAACAAGCATGGCAAAAATGCATTAGACAAACAGATCTCAGACTTACTGAAATTAACACTTGTCTGGAATTTCAGATCAGATAGCACACTTCGGAGCATGAAAACTATATGCTACAGGATCTGAACATGGCAAAGTAAAGCATGGCATGGAGCTACTCAAAGAGCTTAACAAAAGTCCCTTAGTGACCTTGAGCCAAAAGGGATCAGAAAATACATTTGCAAGCATGTGAACATGGCAAAAACATAATCAGTTCTTAGACTTAGTGAAAACTGGAGCATACTGAAACAGATATCAAGTAGGCATGTTTACGAGCTCGATGCACTCACTACAGAGCAAGTCATGACAATCTAAGCATACACCCATCAAGAATACACAAAAAACTAACTAGACATGGCAAGAACAATAATATAGCATGCACGGATAACTACAACAACATCGGCAAAATCGCTAACAAGTAGACAATCTGCCCAGATTCACGAAATGACAAAAGTAGAGCTCGATTGACTCAAGCTAGGGTGCTCCATAATTGCAAACAAGGACATAGATGGATAGAGCACTACAAGATTAACAAAACATCCTTACTGATCATCCTCAAAAGAGGCACGGATCACTAGAAAACAACATGAACATATGGCATATTGAGATAAACTGATCAAGGACTTAGTGGAAAAGCTAAGTCCCTGAAATCAGCATTAACGAATGCTCCACTTTGCAAGCTTGTGCTAGTCACCACACACATCACAAAAATACATGGGTTGCACCTCTAGATAGATGGCAAAACATATAACAAAACTCATGAAGAGCTCAGGGGCATATCATGCACACAATAATCATGGCAAAAATGACAAATATCTAATTGAAGCAGCAGATGTGACAATTAACTCAAATATCATTGTTCTAACATCGTTTCGGGCATCAAGATGAACTCAAATGAAAATTATGCAATGAGATGAAATGATGTGCTCTCTGAGACGAACATTTGATATGCTATATGCTAAAAACGGAGCTACGGATGCAAAGTTACAACACGATGAACATAGCAATAAAATTAGGGTTTCGGGCAGAAAAGTCAACCCATACGAGATCCAGATCCAGATCTGGTTTGCACGCGGAACGAGGTTCGCCGGCCGGAGCTTCGAGGTCGCTGGAGTCGTCGGACTTGGCGCGGAGGAGGGGGCTCGCCGGCGAGGTGGCCGGATCCGAAGCGGCGGACGGCGGCGGCGGCGGTTGGCGGCGGCGGCGCGGACGCGGCGGCCCGGATCCGCCGGAGGAGGCAAGTCCGGCGCCCTGGTGCGGCGGCGTGGCGGCGCCGGCCGGCGAGGCGAAGGCGGCGGGGCAGCGGCGTCGGGCGGCGGGGTGGAGAAGGCGCGGGGAGGCGGCGCCCGGGCCCGGGAGGGCCCCTCGCGGGCCGAGCGGGCCGGCGGCGGGAGGAGGCGGCGAAGTGGGGCTGGATGCCCACGTGGCGCGCCCCGGTTGGTCGAAGGCGGCGGCGGACGCTGTCCGGCCGGGGATGGACATTGTCCGGCGGCGGAGATGGATTTTTTTTAAGGTTTCGAGGAGAGGATCCGAGATTTGGAATGGGGGAGGTATATATAGGCATAGAGGGAGCTAGGAGAGTCCAAACGAGGTGCGGTTTTCGGCCACGCGATCGTGATCGAACGCTCTAGATGATGGAGAAGGTTTTGGTGGGTTTTGGGCCAAATTGGAGAGGTGTTGGGCTGCAACACACATGAGGCCTTTTCGGTCCCTCGGTTAACCGTTGGAGCATCAAACGAAGTCCAAACATTACGAAACTTGACAGGCGGTCTACCGGTAGTAAACCAAGGCCACTTGGCAAGTCTCGGTCCAATCCGGAAATGTTTAATCCCCACACACGAAAGAAAGGTAGAATTGACCACCGGAGGAGAACGAAGCGCCGGAATGCAAAACGGACAACGGGGAAAAAGCTCGAATGCATGAGATGAACACGTATGCAAATGCAATGCACATGATGACATGATATGAGATGCATGACAACGACAACAACACACGGAGACAAAAACCCAAACCCGAGAAAATAAAATAACTTAAGGCCGGAAACGGCAAGAGTTGGAGTACATATTGGGTAAGTTATATCCGGGGTGTTACATGGAGAACCGGAGGAGGACAATTACATGCCTCTTTCCGAAGACGAGGCGAGCCTCGGCGACGAAGAATTTATCATGCCTGAGGACCCCGTCGAACAGGAGCGCTTCAAGCGCCGGCTTATGGCCACAGCAAATAGCCTGAAGAAAAAGCAACAACAGCTTCAAGCTGATCAAGACTTGCTAGCAGACAGATGGACCGAAGTCCTTGCGGCCGAGGAATACGAACTCGAGCACCCCTCCAAGAGTTACCCAAAACGCAGGTTGCTACCTCACCTTGAGGAGGAAGCATTGAAATCCCATGCACCAGTGTACGATGCGGCTGACCGGCCACTACGTGGCCGAGCCAAAGAGGTGTTTCAGCCTGAAGTTCAGCCTGCACCCTGCCGCCACTCAATCCAAAATACCAAGGCTCGGGGCAACACACGGGACCTACGAGATGTATTGGACAGTAAGGAAAAACTTGCAAGGTCAATATACGTGTCACGGGCACGCGCTCCAACACGGGACGATGATCGTTGCGCCGGATACACCAAAAGAAAATCTAGCCGGGCCGAATACAGTAGACAAGACTCATATGAACTGCGTCGGGATATAGCCTGGCACAGAGGCGCCGCTCACCCCCTATGCTTCACTAATGAAGTTATGGATCACGAATTCCCGGAGGGTTTCAAACCCGTAAATATCGAATCATATGATGGTACAACAGATCCCGCCATATGGATTGAGGATTTCCTCCTTCACATCCACATGGCTTGCCGTGATGATCTACACGCCATCAAGTACCTCCCACTAAAACTCAAAGGACCACCTCGGCATTGGCTAAATAGCTTGCCAGCCGACTCCGTCGGCACTTGGGAGGATTTGGAAGATGCATTCCTTGACAACTTCTAGGGCACTTATGTGCGACCACCGGATGCCGATGACTTGAGCCATATAACTCAGCAGCCAGGGGAATCGGACAGACAATTCTGGACTCGGTTCCTGACTAAGAAAAACCAAATTGTCGACTGTCCGGATGCAGAGGCCCTCGCGGCATTCAAGCACAACATCCGTGACGAGTGGCTTGCCCGCCACCTTGGCCTGGAGAAGCCGAAGTCTATGGCAGCCCTCACGACACTCATGACCCACTTTTCCGTGGGCGAGGATAGCTGGCTAGCTCGCAGCAATAACACATCAAGGAATACGTGCGCTTCGGATACCAAAGATGCCAACGACAAACAACATCGTAACAGACCAAAGCGCCGCAATAACAGCGATAACATCGAGGATACGGCAGTCAATGCAGGATTCAGAGGCTCTAGATCCGGTCGGCGCAAAAAGCCATTTAAAAGAAGTACTCCGGCTCCGTCCAGTTTGGATCGCATACTGGATCGCTCGTGTCAAATCCATGGCACCCCCGACAAGCCAGCCAATCACACCAACAGAGAATGCTGGGTGTTCAAGCAGGCCGACAAGTTAAATGCCGAAAATAAGGACAAGGGGCTGCATAGTGATGACGAGGAGAAGCCCCGGCCGCCGAACACGGGAGGAGAAAAGGGGTTCCCCCCACAAGTGAAGACGGTGAACATGATATATGCAACCCACATTCCCAAGAGGGAGCGGAAGCGTGCACTAAGGGATGTCTATGCGATGGAGCCCGTCGCCCCAAAGTTCAACCCATGGTCTGCTTGCCCGATCATCTTTGATCGCAGGGATCACCCCACTAGTATCCGTCATGGCGGATCCGCCGCACTGGTCCTAGACCCCATCATCGACGGATTTCATCTCACTCGAGTCCTTATGGACGGCGGCAGCAGCCTGAACCTACTCTATCAGGATACAATGCGAAAAATGGGTATCGATCCCTTGAGGATCAAACCCACCAAAACCACCTTTAAGGGCGTCATCCCAGGTGTAGAGGCCAATTGCACGGGCTCAATCACACTAGAAGTAGTCTTCTGATCACAGGACAACTTCTGAAGCGAGGAGTTAATCTTCGACATCGTCCCATTTCGCAGTGGCTATCATGCACTGCTCGGACGAACTGCATTTGCAAAATTCAATGCAGTACCGCATTACGGATACCTCAAGCTCAAGATGCCAGGACCTCGGGGGGTCATAACAGTGAATGGAAATACAGAACGCCCGCTCCGCACGGAAGAGCACACTGTGGCCCTCGCAGCAGAAGCAGAAAGCATCCTTTCAAGCCAAACCACTAATTCGGCGATACATCCCCCGAACACCTTCAAGCGTGTTCGGAGTAAACTGCAACAGGATCGCCTAGCACGTTCAGAGCTCGCCTAGCAATTCGGCCCCCGTCCCAGTCCCAGTCAAGCGATGAAATCCGTGCCGCGCGTACATAATTACGCAC
Organism: Triticum aestivum; assembly: GCF_018294505.1. Classification (NCBI taxonomy): domain Eukaryota; kingdom Viridiplantae; phylum Streptophyta; class Magnoliopsida; order Poales; family Poaceae; genus Triticum; species Triticum aestivum. The sequence continues at coordinate 387,168,723 of NC_057812.1, read as the reverse complement.
TGAAAATACCATGGACATAGGCGGGGGCACGATTAGGGCACGTACCACAATGCGGCTTAACCGCCTTCGGGGCTGTATATCTTTATCATTTCTTTTCTCTTTCAAGGCCTAACTCTCTAGAAGCCCTTTCCGGCAGTATGATTGCCGGACACATGACGGGAAGGAACAACCAAGGCGGCAAGAAGCGAAGATGTACACGGGAACCCGCAGGTGGTCTCTAATAATAATACCCGCTTTCTATGCACAGCTTGCCCTTGGATAGGACATTTCGAATAGTCCTACTTTCTGCTTATTGCACTACCTATACCAGTATGCTTCGACGTATTATTTAAGTAACAATGCATAGCATAAGTCTATTATTGCATTATTCATTCTTTTTTCTTCCTTTATGTCCATTTATGACAATCCGCACCCGGCAATTCGGGTATGGTCAGTATGCTAGGGGCTTTCGTTTACCCCATAATACGACGTGAGAAGTCCGAACACTTTCGACAGTGCGACACCCAAAACTTATAGCATTATATGCATCAGCTCCGAATCATGTCTTGGGTCAATAGTTGGGTTTGCCCGGCTCCCATGCTTTGGTACCTTATGTTCCGCTATATCGGCTAAGGTAGCTGTGGGAGAACTACTGCGATTGTGTCCCGGTTCTTCCGGACGAGCACCTCAGTAGAGAAAGCCGAAAACTGACTGTCATGATAAGGCGAGAGATTGGTCGCTGTTCGAGAGGTCTCAAGTCCCTAAAGACTTTTTCCACTTCGGGCGAGGAGTCGGCCTTGTCCGGCTTAGGCATGTATAGCGCCCCAAATTCGGCCTTCTGAATACCAGGGGCTTCGCCAAAATTTAAAATTGTAGACTTATATGGCTAAGTGAGAGTGATAAAGCATTATAGTCCGATTGCCTGGTTCGTTGCGCTGAACACCTCCCTTGAAGGACCCAAAATTGGGGTAAAGAGTGCTCAGGTTTATCCCGAACACCCCAGTAGTAGATACATGGGGGCAGAAGCCGACGACTGGCCAACTCTCAGATTTTATAAATGGCCGCATAGAAGGTAATATTTTAAATTAAAAAAGCGTCGCATGGTGCAAATGAACTCGTTTCCTATTATAGGATCACATGAGCATGTTCATTCAAAAATTACATCCTTGGCACACTCATCTGCCACATGGCGGGAACCCTTCAGGACACTCTCATAGTACATCTTGGGGCAGCGATGCTCCTTGCTCTCTAGCGACCCCTCCGTCACCAGCTTCACGCCGTCCAGCTTCACGCAGTGCACCTTCGCCCGGGCAAAAGCCCTGCGCGCACCCTTAATGCAGACGGACCGCTTTATAACTTCAAGCCGTGGGCATGCATTCACCAGCCGCCTCACCGACCGAAGTAGCTGCCGGACAGGGGCTCGCCAGGCCACATCCAGACTATAAGGCCCCTCATGGCTTGTTCGTCCGCCTTGTGAAGCTCGACCAACTGCTTCAGCTGGTCGCTCAAGGGCACGGGGTGTTCGGTCCCAGTATACTGAGACCAGAACAACTTCTTCGTCGAGCTCCCGTCCTCAGCTCGGTAAAACTCCACGGCATCCAGTACACTGCCGGGAAGATCTGCAAACGCTCCTGGAGAACTCCGAACTGGGGTAAGAAAAAGGAAAGTTCCCTTCACATGCTTGCTTTGCATAATGAATGCCTTACCCGCTGCTATCTTCTTCACAACATCAATCTCCTGGAGGGCCTTGTGGGCTTCGGCCTTGGCGCTCCGGACGCTTTCAAGCGCTTGCGCGAGCTCGGACTCTCGCGAGTTAGAGTCAAGCTCCAAGGACTCGTGCTTTTTGGGGAGAGCCTCGAGCTCTTGCTGCACCTCGCCTACTCGGGCTTCTTGCTTCTCCCGTTCAATGCACTCCTTGACAGCTTTGTCTTCGGCCTCGGACAACGCCTTCCTCAAGGTTGCCACTTCGGCCGTGGCCCCTGGCAAATCCATGATGATCCTATTACTTTACATCCAAACTTCTTTTTCAATATATAGACAAGGGTATTGCTTACCTTTGCTCTCCTCGAGCTTCCTCTTGGTAAGGCCGAGCTCTTCCTCGGACCGCTCCAGGTCCTGCTTCAGCGCAGAGACCTTCGCAGTACGTGCATCAGCTGCTAGCAGTGAAGCCTGCACATACACATAGATATTTTTCTGATTAGACTCTTGAGTTATCATTTGATCCTCTATCCGGCCTTTCTTTCCGAACACCGAACAGAGCATCAGGGGCTAGTATCCATGCTTATTTTCCTATATCTTCATTGCTTACCTCAAAGCCTGTTAGGAGGCTGGTGCAAGCTTCGGTCAGTCTATTCTTGGTGGACTGAACTTTCTCAATCACCGCACTCATGATAGTGCGGTGCTCTTCATCGATGGAAGCGCCGCGAAGCGCTTCCAGCAAGTTGTCCGGTGCCTCTGGATAGACAGAGGACATCGGCACGGGCGGCTTGCCCCCCTTAAAGGGGGGTCGCCCGCCGGAGTCTGGAGCCACCAAAGATTCCGGTGCAGTGTTCGGCTGGGGGCCGAACCTGGAGCCCATGGGAGTCCGGCTCCCTTTGCACCCAGAGTCCGGAAGGTCGCCTCGAGGCACCCCCAGGACTGCCGCCCCTTGGCATGGTGCCTGTTGAGACAACACCTCGATGTTGTCCGCAGGGCAAGGAGTGGAGGCGGTCGGAAGAGAACCGCTGTTCATATCCAACGAGTCCAACGAACAGATCAACGAAGTTGCGTCGAGATGAGCTCGGGACGGACTGCATAATTATGTTCGGCATGAGAAGAAGCAGTGCAGTAAAACAACCACGAATCACTATGGTGTCCGGATACTTACGACTTCGCCACGGGCTTGACCCTAGGTAGCCACTCATCGCCGCTGTAGGCGGCCGTCGTGGAGCAGTCCGGAGGGAGGGTCTTTCCCTTCTTGGACCCATCGGCCTCCCCGGATGGGTCGGCCTTCCTTTTCTTGTCTCCCCCGGCTAGGGGGAGAACTTTCCTCTTAGTCCTCCTCGTCTTAGTGGGAGGAGTGCATGTCGGAGTCATCGGACGATGAGTCCGATACAACCTTGCACCGGAGACCTTTTCGGGTCCCCACGGCCTTCTTCTTGGTCTTCTTCACTAGCACCTCGTAAGGTGCCGGAGTCAGCATCTCCGTTAGGAGAGCGCCTGCAGGATCTTCGGGCAGGGGGGCTAGGCAATCAAGCTGCTCCGCTGTCTTTATCCAGTCCTGTTAATGACATAGAGGCTTAGGTCCTGCATATGACTAAACCGGGGCAAATAAATACCCTGGGAGATATAAAAACTTACCGGATTGGCGTGATGCTTTGCGCTGAGTCCATGGTCCTCGGTGAGGGAAGGAGGAATCTCGGCGCCCTTGAACAGCACCCTCCAGACGTCCTCAGGCGTCGTGTCATAGAGCTCTCGTAGCGTCTGGTGCTTGGCCGAGTCGAACTCCCACAAATCGAATGCCCGTCATTGACACGGGAGGATCCGGCGGAAGAGCATGACCTGGACCATGTTGACGAGCTTGATCTTCTAGCTCGTCATGTTCCTGATGCAGGTCTGGAGTCCGATCAACTCTACCGAAGAACCCCAGGACAGGCCCTTCTCTTTCCAGGAGGTGAGCCGCGTGGGGATTCTGGATCGAAATTTGGGGGCCGCCACCCAGTCGGAGTCGCGCGGCTCGGTGATGTAGAACCACCCCGATTGCCATCCCTTTATGGTATCCACATAGGTGCCCTCGAGCCAGGTGACGTTAGGCATCTTGCCCACCATGGCGCCTCCGCACTCTGCTTGCTGGCCACCCACCACCTTCGGTTTAACATTGAAGGTTTTCAGCCATAGGCCAAAGTGGGGCCTGATGCGGAGCAAGGCCTCACATACGACGATAAACGCTGAGATGTTGAGGATGAAATTGGGGGCCAGATCATGAAAATACAGCCCGTAGTAAAACATGAGCCCGCGGACAAATGGGTGGAGAGGAAATTCCAATCCGCGGACGAAATGGGTATGGAAAACTACCCTCTCATGGGGTTCGGGCGTAGGGACGATCTACCCTACGTCTGGCAGCCAGTGCGCGATATTCGCGGCCAGGTATCCGGCTGCATGCAACTTTGCGATGTTCCCATCCACTTGCCTCCAGCTCCGGACATGCTTGGTGTGGTTTGAGAAGTAGAACGCGAGCTTGGGCACTGGAGCTCGAGTGGGTGAGAATTGATAAGCAAGGAGGTAGAAGGCGTGGGTAAAAGGGGGTAAATCCTTGTCTCTTTATAAAGGCGAAAGAGGCGATGCGTCTCCCCACTTGCCTGGTAAAACTGCTTATTCCCCAGGCGCCATAATTGATGGCGCGGTTGGGTTACCCACATCCGTATTGATGAGAATCCCGTAATAAGGGGGACACGATCTCTGCTTTGACAAGACGTGTCAAGAAAACCGCCCCATGTTTTGTGCAGTGTGGGTTGAGAAAAACGGTTCGAATAATGACCGAGCCATGACATGACGTCATGCTTTCAGAACGCGTCAACAGATTAGATTTGTGGAAATATTATTCTCTCTTCGGTAGTATGTGGAACTTGTTTTGCAGAGCCGGACACTATTCTCGTGTTCAAAATCTTCTATGGAGTATTCGGAGGAGGAACCCGCCTTGCAATGCCGAAGACAATACTGCGCGCCGGACTCATCGTCATTGAAGCCTGGTTCAGGGGCTACTGAGGGAGTCCTGGATTAGGGGGTCTCCGGACAGCCGGACTATATCCTTTGGCCGGACTACTGGACTATGAAGATACAAGATTGAAGACTTTGTCCCGTGTCCGGACGTGACTCTCCTTGGCATGGAAGGCAAGCTAGGCAATACAGATATGTCGATCTCCTCCATTGTAACCAACTCTATGTAACCCTAGCCCCCTCCGTTGTCTATATAAACCGAAGGGTTTAGTCCATAGGACAACATATACAATCATACCATAGGCTAGCTTCTAGGGTTTAGCCTCTACGATCTCGTGGTAGATCAACTCTTGTAATACTCATATCATCAAGAATAATCAAGCAGGATGTAGGGTATTACCTCCATCAAGAGGGCCCGAACTTGGGTAAACATCGTGTCCCCTGCCTCCTGTTACCATCCGCCTTAGACGCACAGTTCGGGACCCCCTACCCGAGATCCGCCGGTTTTGACACCGACAATCCCCTATACTTGTGGGTCATCAAGACTATTTTCTGGCGCCGTTGCCAGGAGCATAGCTCTATTCTTTGAGTCACTTGAGATTTTTCCCTCAACTATGAGGGGAGGTAAGGAACTACCATCTAGCTCTGCACTTGATTCACCTTCTATTTTGAGTAAACTCACGACACCTCCTCCTGTTATTGATTTTGATATGTCGCATGTTATTAATGATGCCACTTCTGCTATAAATTATGCTTATGATGAAACTACTTCTATGCTTGATAATATTGTGCCATTAGGTGAATTTCTTGATGAACAACTTGCTAGGGTTATAGAGAATGAAATTATTGAAACTGATAATATTGATGAAAGTGATGATGAAGATTCTCCCCCTAGATATGAATTGCCTGACGTGCCTGAGGGTTATGTTATGGATGAAGAAAGTGCTAGAGATCTTTTAGCTTGCAAAGATAGATATGATCTTAAGAAACTGTTAGCTAAGCTGAAAGAAAAGTCTTTGAATGCTAGAATGAAATATGACCCTGCTTTTGCTACTTCACCTATCTGTATTTCTGATAAGGATTATGATTTCTCTGTCGATCCTGAGTTAATTACTTTGGTTGAATCTGATCCTTTTTATGGCTATGAATCTAAAACTATTGTGGCACATCTTACTAAATTGAATGATATAGCCACCCTATTCACTAACGAGAAAAAAATTTGTTACTACTATATCCTTAAGTTATTTCCGTTCTCATTAAAGGGTGATGCTAAAACATGGTTTAATTCTCTTGATCCTGGTTGTGTGCGTAGTCCCCAGGATATGATTTATTACTTCTCTGCTAAATATTTCCCCGCTCATAAGAAACAAGCTGCCTTAAGGGAAATATATAATTTTGTGCAAATTGAAGAAGAGAGTCTCCCACAAGCTTGAGGGAGGCTTTTCTGATTACTTAATGCTTTGCCTGATCATCCTCTCAAGAAAAATGAAATACTTGATGTCTTTTATAATGGGACTAATCAATGCTTCCAGATACCACCTGGATAGTTGTGTTGGTTGTGTTTTCAGGGAAAGAACTATTGAGCAAGCTGAATTGCTATTGAATAATATATTGAGTAATGATAATGATTGGACACTTCCTGAACCAACTCCTAAGCCAACTCCGAAAAAGGGGTATTCTATTTCTCAGTCCCGAAGATATGCAAGAGGCAAAAAAATCTATGAAAGAAAAGGTATTAAAGCTGAAGATGTTAAGAATTTACCAACTATTGAAGAAATACATGGTCTTGATAACCCGACACAAGTAGTAAAGGTAAATTCTCTCTATAGATTTGATGAAGGTGATATTCCTTGTACTAAGTCTACCAACCAATGCTTGGATGAGTTTGATAATTTTATTGTTAAATAAGAAAACTTCAATGCTTATGTTGGTAGACAATTGAAACGTAATGCTTATATGATTGAACGCTTGAGTGATTATATGTCTAGAGTTAAAGGTGAACTTAAACTTATTAGTAAACATGCTTATATGGTCACCACTCAAGTAGAACAAGTGCTTAAAGAACAAGATGATTTGCTCATGAATCAAATAATAAGAAAAATGATAATGTTGTTAGAGTTGTAACAAGAGGGGGTAAAATGTCTCAGGAACCTCTGTATCCTGAGGTCCACCCTAAGAGAGTTGAGAAAGATTCTCCGAGAACTAATGTTGATGCACCTAGTTCTTCTAAGAAGAAGAAAAAGGAAAATGGTAGGACTTTGCATGCTTCTAGTGAACCTGTTGTTGACACACCTGAGAATCCCAATGATAATTCTATTTTTGATGCTGAAACACAATCTAGTAATGAACATGAATCTAGTGATAATGTTAATGATGATGTTCATGTTGATACTCAACCTAGCAATAACAATGATGTAGAGATTGAACCTGTTGTTGATCTTGATAACCCACAATCAAATAATCAATGTTATGATAAGAGAGACTTCGTTGCTAGGAAGCACAGTAAAGAAAGAGAACCATGGGTTCAGGAACCCATGCCTTTTCCTCCTAAACCATCCAAGAAAAAGGATTTTGAGGATTTTGAGCGCTTTGCTGAAATGATTAGACCTATTTTTTTGCGTATGCATTTGATTGATATGCCTAAAATGAATCCTTATTCTAAGTATATGAAAGATATTGTTACAAATAAAAGAAAGATACCGGAAGGTGAAATTTCCACCATGCTTGCCAATTATACTTTTAAAGGTGGAATACCAAAGAAACTAGGAGATCCAGGAGTACCAACTATACCATGCTCCATTAAAAGAAACTATGTTAGAACTACTTTATGTGATCTTGGAGCCGGTGTTAGTGTTATGCCTCTCTCTTTATATCATAGACTTGATTTGAATAAGTTGACACCTACTGAAATATCTTTGCAAATGGCTGATAAATCAACTGCTATACGTATTGGTATTTGTGAGGATGTGCCTGTTGTGGTTGCAAACATTACTATTTTAATGGACTTTGTTATTCTTGATATTCCTGAGGACGACAGTATGTCGATTATCCTTGGTAGACCCTTTTTGAATACTACAGGGGCTGTTATTGATTGCAACAAAGGCAATGTCACTTTTCATGTTAATGGTAATGAGCATACGGTACACTTTCCGAGGAAACAAATTCAAGTCCATAGTATAAATTCTGTTGGAAAATTTTCAATAATAACTATTGGAGGTTTTGAATTTCCTCTCCCTAGTGTCAAGAAGAAATATGATATTCTTATTATCGGGGACATGCATATCCCCGTTGAGGTACCTTAGTGTTATTCAAAAATTCTCCAGTTTCATGTTATTTAGAAAGAGTTTGTTAACAAGACTTGATCAACCTCGTTAGTGGATTCCTTTTGATGAGCATAGATGGATAAAGTTTGAAAGCACAACTCTTTGTACCTTCTTTCTACTTGCTGTTATTTAGATTAAATAAAGCAAAAAATGTATTTTCAGTCTGTTTTCTGAATTATCCTTGCAATAAAAAAATTAATACCCTAGAAATAAAAGTTCTCCAAATGTCCTGAAAATGAAGTATGAATTTTTGTAGAATATTTAAGAATATCTGGTACTAAGAACACACCAGGGGGCCCCACCATCTGGCCACGAGGGTGCAGGGCGCGTCCACCCCCCTGGGGCACGCCCCCGCTGCCTCGTGGACCCCACTTGGACCCCCTTCACTTATTCCAGCACCCACACACTTCGTCTTCCTCCATAAAAAAATCCTCCCATAGCTCAAACCCGTGTTCTAGCTCGTCTTGCTGCCATTCTCGATCTCCTTGCTGAAAGCCCCATTCACAAAACTGCTTTGGGGGATTGTTCTTCGGTATGTGACTCCTCCAATGGTCCAATTAGTTTTTGTTCTAGTGCTTTATTTATTGCAAATTTTTGCTGCTAAGGTGACCCTATGCATGTCAAATTTATGTGGTAAAAAGTAGTTTTAATGCATGATATGGCCTCTAGGCACTTGTAGGAGTAGTTTCTATCAATCTTGTTGAGTTTGGTTCACTTTTATTTTGAGTCACTAAAAAAATTTCAGAAATTTTTCAGAGAAAGAAAATGTTTAGGAAAATGTACCAAGGTGGTTCCTCAAGGAAGCAAGGATGAAGGCTCGCGATACATGAGCCGGACGAGGAACCACCAAGGGAAGCTCAAGTGCGGCCTTGTGAATGGCCGTCGGATGAGTTTATGGTCCAAGCAGGCATCAAGGATGAATTTGATGCGTATGTGCATAACGCTGACCTTGAGGGCTTCGTGTCAGATAAGTGCCCACAATACTACTATTTAACTTATTCCTTTGTGAGAAGGTTTAAATTTACATCCTCGCGCAATTGCCATGGTGTTATTTTTGTGCAGGAATAAAAGTTCTTGGAATGACCTGAAAATCAATGGAGAATTATTTTGGAATATATAAAAAATACTGGAGGAAAGATCCACGTCAAGGGGCCCACACCCTGTCCACGAGGGTGTGGGCGTGCCCTATCCCCCTGGGCGCGCCCCCTGCCTCGTGGACCCCCTGACGCTCCACCGACCTCAACCTTGACTCCATATATTCACTTTCGGGGAGAAAAAAATCAGGGAGAAGGATTCATCGCGTTTTACGATATGGAGCCGCCGTCAAGCCCTAAACTCTCTCGGGAGGGCTGATCTGGAATCCGTTCAGGGCTCCGGAGAGGGGAATCCGTCACCATCGTCATCATCAACCTTCCTCCATCACCAATTTCATGATGCTCACCGCTGTGCGTGAGTAATTCCATCGTAGGCTTGCTGGACGGCGATGGGTTGGATGAGATTTATCATGTAATCGAGTTAGTTTTGTTAGGGTTTGATCCCTAATATCCAATATGTTCGGAGATGGATGTTGCTATGACTTTGCTATGCTTAATGCTTGTCACTAGGGCCCGAGTGCCATGATTTCAGATCTGAACCTATTATGTTTTCACCAATATATGAGAGTTCTTGATCCTATCTTGCAAGTCCATAGTCACCTATATGTGTTATGATCCGTTAACCCCAAAGTGACAATAATCGGGATACTTACTAGTGATGACCGTAGTTTGAGGAGTTCATGTATTCACTATATGTTAATGCTTTGGTCCTGTACTCTATTAAAAGGAGGCCTTAATATCCCTTAGTTTCCAATAGGACCCTGCTGCCACGGGAGGTTAGGACAAAAGATGTCATGCAAGTTCTTTTTCATAAGCACGTATGACTATATTCGGAATACATGCCTACATTACATTGATGAATTGGAGCTAGTTCTGTGTCACCCTAGGTTATGACTGTTACATGATCGATCGCATCCGGCATAATTCTCCATCACCGATCCAATGCCTATGAGCTTTTCCATATATTGTTCTTCGCTTATTACTTTTCCGCTGCTACTGTTACAATCACTACAAAACCCAAAAATATTACTTTTGCTACCATTACCTTTTGCCACCGTTACCACTACTATCATATTACTTTGCTACTAAACACTTTGCTGCAGATATTAAGTTTCCAGGTGTGGTTGAATTGACAACTCAACTTCTAATACTTGAGAATATTCTTTGGCTCCCCTTGTGTCGAATCAATAAATTTGGGTTGAATACTCTACCCTCGAAAATTTTTGTGATCCCCTATACTTGTGGGTTATCAACAACATTTTCTGGCGCCTTTGCCGGAGAGTATAGCTCTATTCTTTGAGTCACTTGGGATTTATATATGCTTATCATTATGAAGAACTTGAAAGATCAAAGAACCAAGATTTTTCCCTCAACTACGAGGGGAGGTAAGGAACTGCCATCTAGCTCTGCACTTGATACACCTTCTGTTTTGAGTAAGCTTGCGACACCTAAACCTGCTTCTGCTATTAATGATGCCACTTCTGCTATGCACGATACTTATGATGAAACTACTTCTATGCTTTATACTACCGTGCCATTTGGTGAATTTCTCGATGAACAACTTGCTAGGGCTAGAGAGAATGAAATTATTGAAAATGATAATATTGATGAAAGTGATGATGAAGATTCTCCCCCTAGATATGAATTGCCTATTGTGCCTGAGGTCTATGTTATGGATGAAGAAACTGCTAGAGACTTTCTTGCTAGCAATGATAGAAGTGATCTTAAGAAGTTATTAGCTAATCTTAAAGAAAAAACTCTGAATGCTAGAATGAAATATGATCCTTCTTATGCTACTTCACCTATCTTTATTACTGATAAGGATTATCATTTCTTTGTTGATCCTGAGTTAATTACTTTGGTTGAATCTGATCCTTTCGATGGTTATGAATCTGAAACTGTTGTGGCACATCTTACTAAATTAAATGATATAGCTACCTTGTTCACTAATGATGAGAAAACTCGCTATTATTATATCCTTAAATTATTTCTGTTCTCATTAAAGGGTGATGCTAAGATATGGTTTAATTCTCTTTATCCTGGTTGTGTGCGTAGTCCCTAGGATATGATTTACTACTTCTCTGCTAAATATTTCCCCGCTCATAAGAAACAATATGCTTTAAGGGAAATATATAATTTTGTGCAAATTGAAGAAGAGAGCCTCCCACAAGCTTGGGGGAGGATTCTCCAATTATTGAATGCTTTGCCTGATCATCCTCTCAAGAAAAATGAAATACTTGATATCTTTTATAATGGACTAACGGATGCTTCCAGAGATTACCTGGATAGTTGTGTTGGTTGTGTTTTCGGGGAAAGAACTATTGATCAAGCTGAATTGTTGTTGAATAATATGTTGACCAATGAAAATAATTGGACACTTCCTTAACCAACTCCTAAGCCAACTCCAAAGAAAAGGGGTATTTTATTTCTCAGTCCTGAAGATATGCAAGAGGCAAAGAAATCTATGAAAGAAAAAGGTATAAAAGCCGAAGATGTTAAGAATTTACCGCCGGTTGAAGAAATACATGGTCTTACTTCATCACCTATTGAAGAAACACATGATCTTGATAACCCAACACAGGTAGTAAAGGTAAATTCTCTCTACAGATATGATAAAGCTGAAATACCTCCTGCTAAGTTTGCTAGCCAATGTTTGGATGAATTTGATAACTTTATGGTTAAGCAAGAAGATTTTAATGCTTTTGTTGGTATACAATTGAGACATAATGCTTATATGATTGAACACTTGAGTGATTATATGGCTAGTGTTAAAGGTGAACTTAAACTCATTAGTAAACATGCTTCTATGGTTACCACTCAAGTAGAACAAGTACTTCAAGCTCAGAATGATTTGCTCAATGAATTGAATAGTAAGAAATATGACTTTGCTATTAGAGTTGCAACTAGAGGAGGTAAAGTGACTCAGGAACCTTTGTATCCTGAGGGCCACCCTAAGAGAATTGAGCAAGATTCTCAGAGAACTAATGTTGATGCACCTAGTCCTTCTAAAAGGAAGAAAAAGAAAAATTATAAGACTTTGCATGCTTCTAGTGAACCTGTTGTTGACACACCTGAGAATCCCAATGATATTTCTATTTTTGATGCTGAAACACAAGATGGTAATGAACATGAACCTAGTGATAATGTTAATGGTGATGTACATGTTGATGCTCAACCTAGCGATGATAATTATGTAGAGATTGAATCTGCTGTTGATCTTGATAACCCACAATCAAAGAATCAACTTTATGATAAGAGAGACTTTGTTGCTAGGAAGTATGTTAAAGAAAGAGAACCATGGGTTCAGAAACCCATGCCTTTTCCTCCTAAACCATCCAAGAAAAAGGATGGTGGGGATTTTGAGCGCTTTGCTGAAATGATTTGACCTATCTTTTTGCATATGCGTTTGACTGATATGCTTAAAATGAATCCTGATGCTAAATATATGAAGGAAATTGTTACTAATAAAAGAAAGATACCGGAAGCTGAAATTTCCACCATGCTTGCTAATTACACTTTTAAGGCTGGAATACCAAAGAAACTTGGGGATCTAGGAGTAGCAACTATACCATGCTCCATTAAAAGAAACTATGTTAAAACTGCATTATGTGATCTTGGAGCCTGTTAGTGTTATGCCTCTCTCTTTATATCATAGACTTGATTTGAATAAGTTGACACCTACTAAAATATCTTTGCAAATGGCTGATAAATCAACTGCTATACCTGTCGGTATTTGTGAGGATGTGCCTGTTGTGGTTGCAAACGTTACTATTTTAACAGACTTTGTTATTCTTGATATTCCTGAGAACGATAGTATGTCTAGTATTTTTGGAAGCACCTTTTTTGAATACTGCAGGGGCTATTATTGATTGCACCAAAGGCAATGTAACTTTTCATGTTAATGGTAATGAGCATACGGTACACTTTCCGAGGAAACAACCTCAAGTCCACAGTATCAATTCTATTGGAAAAATTTCAACAATCACTATTGGAGGTTTTGAATTTCCTCTTCCTACTGTCAAGAAGAAATATGATATTCTTATTGTTGGGGACATGCATATCCCCGTTGAGGTAACCTAGTGTTATTCAAAAATTCTCCGGTTTAATGCAATTCGGAATGAGTTTGTTAACAAGACTTGATCAACCTTGTTAGTGGATTCCTTTTGATGAGCGTGAGATGGATGAATTTAGAAAACACAACTCTCTGTACCCTCTTTTTACCTTCTGTTGTTTATATTAAATAAAGAAACAATAGTATTTTTCTGTCTATTTTCTGAATTATCCATGCAATAAAAAATACCCCGAAAATTATAGTTCTCCAAATGCCCTGAAAATTAAATATGTTTTTTTAGAATATTTGAGAATATTTGGCACTGAAAACACAGCAGGGGTAGCAGCCACATGCCCCTCTGGGAGCGCCCCCTTGCCTCGTGGACCCCACATGGGTCCCCTCCACTTATTCCAGCTACCACACACTAATTCTTCCTCCCACAAAAATCACCAACCAGCTCAAACCCGAGTTCAAGATCATCTTGCTGCCATTTTCGATCTCCTTGCTCAAAGCTCCATTCACAAAACTACTTTGGGGGATTGTTCTTTGGTATGTGACTCCTCCAATGGTCCAATTAGTTTTTGTTCCAATGCTTTATTCTTTGCAAATTTTTAATGCTTAGGTGACCCTGTTCTTGAGCTTGCATGTCAAATTTATATGGTCAAAAGTAGTTTTGATGCATGATATTGCCTCTAGGCACTTGTAGGAGTAGTTGCTATCAATATTGTTGAGTTTGGTTCACTTTTATTTTGAAGTTACTAAAAAAATTAGAAATTTTTCAGAGGAAGAAATACGTTTAGGAAAATGTACCAAGGTGGTTCCTCAACAAAGCAAAGACCCAGGCCCGCAATATGCGATGCGGGCGGGGAACCACCAAGAGACGCTCAAGTGCGGCCTTGTGAATGACCCTCAGAGGATTTCATGATCCGAGCAGGAATTAAAGAGGAATTTGATGCATATGTGCGTAATGCTGATCTAGAGAGCTTCGAGGCAGATAAGTGCCGTCAATACCTCTATTTAACTGATTCATTGTGAGAAGGTCTAAATTTTCATCATCACGCAATTCTCAAACTGTCCTCTTTGACCTTTATGATAAATCTTATACCATGGACTTAGAAGATTTCAACACTGCTTGTAAACTCCCATAGTGGGGTAATTTTGGTGAACCTCTCAAATCTAAATTTAGAGATTTTCTTGCTAGTATTATAGTGGGGGAATCTAGACATGTAACACAAGCCACCATAGGGAGCATTCATTTTACTGTTATACATTATTTTGCTCTCTTCATAGGTAGATGCATAAATGGTAAAGATGAAGCATGTCACATGTGTGTACTTGATCTTAGCATTCTTAGGAGTGCTGTTTTAGGAGATAAACAATACAACTTGGGGGCTATTGTTGCACGTAGGTTGCATAATAATCGTATTCATGGAGATTTCTTTGGTGGAATTTATGCAACTTGTATAACTAACTTTCTTGAGATACCCATACGTGGAGATGATATTGAGTTATCTCCTTCTTATCTAGATTATGATGCTATGATTCGTCATCAGTTTGTTGAGAGGAATGATCAGTTCCTCCAGTACCGACTAATCTTTGACAGACGACGCACCTATCACGTCGCTCTCCCTGCTCCTACTTTCTTTGACTTTCAGGCAAAGGGGAGATATGTTATAACTAGGGAGGTGACCGAGTACAAGAGGAGGGTGGAGACAACTCGCCTCCAAGCTGCAGCTCATCAGGCAATTGCCTCTACATTTCAGTACGACCCCGGCTATTACTTTCGATATCCGCCAGGCCAGTCGTGGCCATAGACCAACTAAGGCCAAAAGCCTAAGCTTGGGGGAGTACATATTTCTCACCGATATTACATTCATGTTCACACAGTCATGCTAGTTGTCGGTGCTCATACTTTTTCATTGTAATATCCATGCTAGTTTACTTTCCTTTTTATGCTTTCTTCTTGTGTGTTTAATAAACCTTAAGAAAAAATTAGTTGTAGCTTTTTAGCTAGTTTACTTTTCGTGTTGTAGTAGTAGTAATTAAAAAGAAAACCCAAAAAGATTTCTTGTTCTTCTTTTGCTTGTTGGGAGCTTTCCCGTGTAAATAGTTTTATTTCTTTTCTTGTTCTTTGGGGGTCGAGAGGAGAAGACCATAATGAAAATGTTGAGTGGCTATCATATGCATTATTGTTGATCTAACAAAGAGAAAATATTACCTTGTCTTCTCTCTTGAATTGAATGCTTGCAGATTCCAGCTTAGTCCAATGCTCATGCACTATTATTATTATCCACACTATTCGGTCGTGCAAGTGAAAGGCAATAATGATGATTATATGATGAACTTATTGAGATCAGAAAAGCTGGTATGAACTCGACATCTCTTGTTTTTATAAATATGATTAGTTCATCGTTCCTGATTCAGCCTATTATGAAAGAAACATGTTTGCAATGACAATTAGAGATTGCAGTTGTTTATGCCATGCTTAATTAGCTAGGAGCTTATAATGGTTTACCTTGCGTGCCAACATGCTATTAAAATGGTTGTGATGTGGTATGATAGGTTGCTATCCTCTTTCGAACGATTCGAGTGGCTTGACTTGGCACATGTTCACACATGTAGTTGAAACAAAATAAACATAGCCTCTATGATATTTATGTTCATGGTGCATTATATCCTATTCATGCTTGCATTCGGTGTTGATTAATTTTAATGCATGTTCATGACTGTTGTCGCTCTCTAGCTGGTCGCTTCCTAGTCTTTTTCTAGCCTTCACTTGTACTAAGCGGGAATACTGCTTGTGCATCCAACTCCATAAACCCCAAAGTTGTTCCATATGAGTCCACCATACCTGCCTATATACAGTATCTACCTGCCGTTCCAAGTAAATTTGTATGTTCCAAACTCTAAACCTTCAAATAAACATTCTGTTTTGTATGCTCGAATAGATCATGTATCAACTAGGGATGTTTCTATCTTCCATGCTAGGAGGGTTATTTTCAAGAGGAGTGGACTCCGCTCCTCACTCACGAGAAAATGGCTGGTCACCGGGATGCCCAGTCCCATGCTTTATGCAAATCAAATCAAAATAACTGCAAACAAAACTCCCCCGGGACTCTTGTTACTTGGAGGCACTTGTTGTTTTGAACAAGCCATGGATTGATGCTTGTTGGTGGAGGGGGAGTATAAACTTTACCATTTTGTTTGGGAACCGCCTATAATGTGTGTAGCATGGAAGATATCGAGATCTCTCGATTGTTATGTTGACAATGAAAGTATACTGCTCAAAATATTATTGATATCTATTTCAAAACTGAGCTCTGGCACCTCTACAAATCCCTGCTTCCCTCTGTGAAGAGTCTATCTATTTACTTTTATGTTGAGTCATCATCCTCTTATTAAAAAGCACCAGTTGGAGAGCACCGCTGTCATTTGCATCCATTACTGTTAGTTTACATTGAGTATGACTTGATTGGATCTCTTTTACCATGAATTACAATGTCTAGTCAGTCCTTGATCTTTAAAGGTGCTTTGCATTTATGTTTTGCGGTCTCAGAAAGGGCTATCGAGATACCATCCTGTTATATCATATTATGATTGTTTTGAGAAACTATTGTCATCCGAGATTTATTATTATTGATCACTAGTTGATTATGTCATTGATATGAGTAAACATGAGACCTAAGTGTTATTGTGAATATGGTTAGTTCATAATCTTTGCTGAAAACTTGAATGCTGGCTTTACATATTTACAACAACAAGAGCAAACAGAGTTTGTAGTTTTTCTTTATCACTTTCAGTTTATCAACTGAATTGCTTGAGGACAATGACAAGTTTAAGCTTGGGGGAGTTGATACGTCTCTGTCGTATCTACTTTTCCAAACACTTTTGCCATTGTTTTGGACAATGGAACTAACCCGGACTAACGCTGTTTTCAGCAGAATTGCCATGGTGTTATTTTTGTGCAGAAATGAAAGTTCTCGGAATGACCTGAAAATCAACGGAGAATTATTTTGGAATATATAAAAAATACTGGAACAAATATCCACGTCAGGGGGCCCACACCCTGTCCATGAGGGTGGGGGGCGCGCCCCCCTGCCTCGTGGGCCCCCTGACGCTCCACCGACCTCAACCTTGACTCCATATATTCACTTTCGGGAGAAAAAAATCCGGGAGAAGGATTCATCGTGTTTTACGATACGAAGCCACCGCCAAGCCATAAACTCTCTTGGGAGGCCTGATCTCGAGTCTGTTCGGGGCTCCGGAGAGGGGAATTCGTCGCCATCGTCATCATCAACCTTCCTCCATGACCAATTTTATGATGCTCACCGCCGTGCATGAGTAATTCCATCGTAGGCTTGCTGGACGGTGATGGGTTGGATGAGATTTATCATGTAATCGAGTTAGTTTTGTTAGGGTTTGATCCCTAGTATCCACTATGTTCTGAGATTGATGTTTCTATGACTTTTCTATGCTTAATGCTTGTCACTAGGGCCCGAGTGGCATGATTTCAGATCTGAACCTATTATGTTTTCATCAATATATGAGAGTTCTTGATCCTATCTTGCAAGTCCATAGTCACCTATTATGTGTTATGATTCATTAACCCCGAAGTGACAATAATCAGGATACTTACTGGTGTTGACCGTAGTTTGAGGAGTTCATGTATTCACTATGTGTTAATGCTTTGGTCCGGTACTCTATTAAAAGGAGGCCTTAATATCCCTTAGTTTCCAATAGGACCCCGCTGCCACGGGAGGGTAGGACAAAAGATGTCATGCAAGTTCTTTTCCATAAGCACGTATGACTATATTCGGAATATATGCCTACATTACATTGATGAATTGGAGCTAGTTCTGTGTCACCCTAGGTTATGACTGTTACATGATCGATCGCATCCGGCATAACTCTCCATCACCGATCCAGTGCCTACGAGCTTTTCCATATATTGTTCTTCGCTTATTTAATATTCCACTGCTACTGTTACAATCACTACAAAACCCAAAAATATTATTTTTGCTACCATTACCTTTTGCCACCGTTACCACTACTATCATATGACTTTGCTACTAAACACTTTGCTGCAGATATTAAGTTTCCAGGTGTGGTTGAATTGACAACTCAACTGCTAATACTTGAGAATATTCTTTGGCTCCCCTTGTGTCGAATCAATAAATTTGGGTTGAATATGTGACGCCCGGGTAATTAAGCTACAGTGATCCTTTGCTAATGATGCCATGTCACCACTATTACTATTACTAATCTCACGTTGATCCAAATCCGGTTCAAATTCAAATTCAAATAATAAGTGAAATTCTAAACTTCTCAAACATGAAAACTAAAATGATCATCATGTGGCAAATAATCCCTAACTTATTTTGGGTGTTGGAACCAACCTTTTTCAAAATGTTTAAGTGCCTAAACTAAATAAAAACATGGGCTAAAACAATTATTAAATACTTTTAAATAATAAACAAATGTAAAACTAATTTATTTAGTGCCAAATTAATTATGGGAGTAGCCTAACTAATAATGCTAATTCAGGGACTGAGTTGATATATTATAAAACTACATATAAAGTAAAACTAAAAGAAACAGAAAATAGATAAACAGAAATAAACAGAAAACAAAAGGAAAAGGAGAAAACCCTCCCCCCCCCCCCGCTGGGCCTTTTGGCCCAGCTGGCCGTCCACACGGACCCCGGCCGCCTGAATGGGCCGGCCCACCCCGCCGCCTTAACCCCCCCCCACTCCCCCAGTCCAACACCACCGACACCCACTCCCCCCCAAGAAAATATCTCCTCTCTCCCCGATTGGATCGAGATCGGGAGAGGAGGTCACGGCCCTACGCCAGGACGCCGCCGCCGCCTGAATCGACCTTCGACGCCCGGATCGCTCCCCCCGCCGGCCTGCTTCTCCTTTACGTCGTCGTCCCCGCCGCCCTCCTCACGCACCACTGTCCCGTTCCCCACGCACCACGGTGACGCCCTCGGCCTCCTACTCTCCTCCCCGCCTCGCGCACACACGCACACACGCACGCACACCGCCTCACCGCGCCGACCCGCCTCGCTCGCGTCGCCACGCACCGCCGGCCTCGCCCATGTTTCGTCGTTGCTGCTACCTGTGCCGCGACCTGCGCCGGCCACACCCCCTGCATCCATGGCCCGCCTCGTCGATGCGCGCCTGCGCGCAGGCCATGGCCTTGGTCGCCCGCCGTGGCCAGCTCCTACTGCTACCGCGTGCTGGCCTCGCCCACCCCGGCCCCTCATGCTCCTCGCGCGGCCCCGCCTCCAACGCTTGCAGCCGCTCACGCGCCCACGGCCCTGCTCCCTGCCGGCTCCTGCCCAACTGCAGCTCGCCACTCCCATGCACGCACGCTGGCGCGCGAAACCGCGCCCTACGTCGCCCCCAGGGCCGCCACTACCGGGGCTGCGCCCTACTTCCCCGGCGAGCTGGTCGCCGGCACCCAGCGCCCGTCCCTCCCGCGTTGACCTGGGTGGGTGCCCGGCGCCCGTTCCAGGCGCTCGTTACCCCGCACCCGCGCGCCCGCTCCAGTGGCCTCTGTGCCACTGGGCAAGGGGCCCCATGCCCCCTGAGAACGTTAAAAAGGGAATTGAAAATAATTGATTATTAATTAATTAAAGAGTTAATTAACTAATTAGTTAACTTAATTAATCCTGTTCAATTAACCTAATCACTTAATTAAATTAACTAATCATGTTTTTAACCTAAGTCAATGACAACTGGGACCCACGCGTCAGTTTGACCAAGTCAACTAACTGTTGACTGCTGACATCACCCTGATGTCATGCTGGCATCATAATGGCATTTTCTAATTAAATTAATTCTGATAATTCTAAAAATGATTTAAATCTTCGAAAAATAATATAAAATAAACCGTAACAAGGATGAAAATATTTTGTACATGAAAGTTGCTCAGAACGACGAGACGAACCCGATTTCGCAGCCCGTTCATCCGCCACGCATACTTAGCATAGAGAACACGCAACTTTCCTCCTCCAGTTCATCTGTTTGAAAATGCGAAACCCCGGGGATATTTTCCCGGAGGTTTCCCCCCTTCACCGGTACCACCTCATACCGCGTTAGGGCACCCCTAGCACCGCGTATTGTCATGTTATGCCTTGTGAGGCTTTGATTGGACTGTTATCTATTGTGTTCCCCCTCCGTTACTTCTATCCGGTAGACCCTGAGGCTGTCGGCGAACCCCCCCAATTCGACTACGGTGTTGACGACCCCTCTCTCTTGCCAGAGCAACCAGGCAAGCCCCCCCTTTGATCACCAGATATCGCCTACTCTTCTCTATACTGCTTGCATTAGAGTAGTGTAGCATGTTACTGCTTTCCGTTATTCCTATCCTGATGCATAGCCTGTCCTTGCTACTACTGTTGTTACCATTACCTGCTATCCTACTGCTTAGTATAGGATGCTAGTGTTCCATCAGTGGCCCTACACTCTTGTCCGTCTGCCATGCTATACTACTGGGCCATGATCACTTCGGGAGGTGATCATGGGCAAATACTATATAATTTACACAGTTACATTACCTGTGGTACGGTTCGGAGTTGGGGGCTGAAGGGGCAGGTGGCTCCATCCCGGTAGAGGTGGGCCTGGGTTCCCGACGGCCCCCGACTGTTACTTTGTGGCGGAGCGACAGGGCAGGTTGAGACCACCTAGGAGAGAGGTGGGCCTGGCCCTGGTCGGTGTTCGCGGATATTTAACACGTTTAACGAGATCTTGGTATTTGATCTGAGTCTGGCTACTGGCCTATACGCACTAACCATCTACGCGGGGACAGTTATGGGCACTCGACGTCGTGGTATCAGCCGAAGCCTTCGTGACGTCAGCGACTGAGTGGCGCGCGCCGGATTGGACCGTAAGCCTGCTCTTGTATTAAGGGGGCTAGTTCTGCTTCCGGCCGCATACGCAACGTGTAGGTGTGCAATGGGCGATGGGCCCAGACCCCTGCGCCATAGGATTTAGACCGGCGTGCTGACCTCTCTGTTGTGCCTAGGTAGGGCTGCGACGTGTTGATCTTCCGAGGCCGGGCATGACCCAGGAAAGTGTGTCCGGCCAAATGGGATCGAGCGTGTTGGGTTATGTGGTGCACCCCTGCAGGGAAGTTAATCTATTCGAATAGCCGTGATCTTCGGTAACAGGACGACTTGGAGTTGTACCTTGACCTTATGACAACTAGAACCGGATACTTAATAAAACACACCCTTCCAAGTGCCAGATACAACTGGTGATCGCTCTCTCACAGGGCGACGAGGGGAGGATCATCGGTTAGGATTATGCTATATGATGCTACTTGTTGCTACTTGGTGAACTTACCATCTACTCTCTCCTACATGCTACAAGATGGAGGTGGCCAGAAGCGTAGTCTTCGACATGATTAGTTATCCCCCTCTTATTCTGACATTCTGCAGTTCAGTCCACATATGATACCCTTATTCCATTTGATACCCATGCATATGTAGTGTAGCTCCTTGCTTGTGAGTACTTTGGATGAGTACTCACGGTTGCTTTCTCCCCCTTTTTCCCCTTTTCCTTTCTTTCTGGTTGTCGCAATCAGATGCTGGAGTCCAGGAGCCAGACGCCACCGTTGATGACGACTACTGCTACTCGGGAGGTGCCTACTACTACGTGCAGCCCGCTAACAGCGACCAGGAGTAGTTTAGGAGGATCCCAGGCAGGAGGCCTGCGCCTCTTTCGATCTGTATCCCAGTTTGTGTTAGCCTTCTTAAGGCAAACTTGTTTAACTTATGTCTGTACTCAGATATTGTTGCTTCCGCTGACTCGTCTATGGTCGAGCTCTTGTATTCGAGCCTTCGAGGCCCCTGGCTTGTAATATGATGCTTGTATGACTTATTTTATTTGTAGAGTTGTGTTGTGATATCTTCCCGTGAGTCACTGATCTTGATCGTACACGTTTGCGTGTATGATTAGTGTATGGTCAAATCGGGGGCGTCACAAGTTGGTATCAGAGCCGGCTGCCTGTAGGAATCCCCCCTTCCACACTCCTTGGTTGAAGTTGAGTCTAGACTTTACAAAAACTTTTACTAACATGGCTGTGTGCCTTACGGGCCCACGTCGCCATTTGGGTGGTATTAGAATCTTTTACCCCTCGATCTTTACTTTGGGACTCTGAACTCTCTTCTATTCGGGTTAAATGAATTTTGCTAAATCTAGCATTAGGATCTCGTTATCACTTTCTCCCGGAGAGCCCTTCATTACAAATGATCGACTGCTTCAACAGAAGATTCTGATAATACTCTCCGATGTTCTCCCGAAACCTTGTGCCATTGCTTTTGCAATTCCCTACCAGTGAAAAATCCCTATGGATAAATACTTACACCTGTCATTCTTAATTTTATTCCCAGTTGGTCTTGTTATTACAAGATACCCCGAAATACTCGTCGTTGTTTCGATAATCCTTTGAGCTTACTGCCTTGCTGTTTTTTTTGTCACATGAATACCCCTACGGATAATTCTCACACTTATCGAGTATCCGCTCATCCCCCAATTGATCATGTGTTTCATAATGGTCACCGAAATACTATTCGATCCTCCAAAAATCCTTAGTAGCTTATTGCTCTGCAATACTTGTCTGCTTGCATGATGGATGCTTTCCATATGTCTGGCAATATTCGTTAGTATCCTTAGACACCGTCATTTTGATCCCTTTAATTCAACATGAGTGCGAATGCACGCAATCATCAGTTGATCCTTTTATACTATCTTTCCGGCTCAGACGTCATTTTAAACATGAGCTGGTTCTCAACAAATCCAATTGCCGTCGATTGTACCCCTAAGGCTATTCAACTTATCCATCCCTAATCAGAACATTGCTTCTGATCCCTTGATCTGAAAATCATAATTCCTTTGCATTTGAGCTCTGGATTAGTCAGTTGTTTCCATAATCCAATGCCTTTGCATTGTTACTTCCTTTGGTTGTGTGCCGATGCTACGTCAGCTCTGTTATAGACCGGCAGATCCTTTAATGGATTTTATCCGACATCGTCCTTCATATTCAATAACCTTGTGAGCCTTCCCTCGGATACATAATGCCTTTGGTAAATGGTATCATCTACTTTCACAACCTTGCTCTACTTTCGAGCTTGTGATATTTACTCTTGAAACTTGTGGTATATGTTTCTAAGAAGCCCCTATGGGTTGAACATATGCCTTCTCTAAACTGTGTGAACTCGAAAGTTTTCACGAGTCATACACTTCTGGTATTTTCCAAATAAAATTTCAACACTACAACTTCTTCGAAAGTGAGAAGTGAATGGAAGGTTATGCATTGGAGAAGTGGGAGTCGACCTTGAACTTTGTGTTCATGCCCATGGACACGATGTAGATCTTATCATTAAAGCTTCTCTTAAATTAAATTATTCCTTTGGTATAAGTTCATCTTATATCCGGGATCTGGCCTTTTGCAATCGTGGTTCCGACCATGTTCTCCTTTAAATACCATTTCGCATGCAAGTTTAAGCGCTTGTCTTGTATAGAGCAATACCCCAGTCCAACCTTTACTTTGATCTGTCATCGAGTATTACCCCCTCTGGTATCTCGAGATTATCACGGAACTGCATAACTTCTTATGAGTTCTTCTTCAAGTATTATTTGACTTTCGCTGCATCATCATTTGACTTGATGTCATCGCCGACCAATTACATCTTCATGAAATCTGTTGACAAATGTGTCGTGGTCATCAGCAACATCCTGAGCTCTTCCAAGATATATATCGAATTCATGATGAGAAATACCATTCTTGACCTTGATGATTTGTTTTATCATCTACCACTTTATTGCCTTCCGTTTGACACAAACTTGTTCGTGTTTTGTGTCATACCTTGAGTTCCTTGCTATCCAGCATTTGTTCTTCCTTACCTTGGAGTATTACCATCTTTAATGTCAAGAAAGTCGTGAGAATTTCACCACCTCTTATGGATTCTTGATACAGGTAATACTTCTCACCATCACCTTTCTTTCTTGGTCCCCGAGTTGGTTCTAACCGGGATACCAACAGGTGAACGATACTGTTTGGATTCTGCCCTTCTAGCAACCCTATTGCTTTGAAGTTAATGGTCGAACGTTCATTCTTAGACTATTGATCACTGAATCACCATTCTAACATTTGATCATGCTACCTAAGCCCATACTTTGGGCACCCTTTTCAATTAATGTTTAATTGTGTATGTTTTTCCTTGAGCATACATCATTTTATCATTTGATCCGACAAATCTTATCTCCTTCTTCAATAACTATGGAAATTCATCTTTTTGGATACCTCGATGTATTATTGCTGAGTCCATCAGCCACCTCCTCATCCTCTCCTTGGCTTAATGATGAATCCCTTCGTGTATCCAGAGTCCGACCTTTGCTTGAAGACCATGTCAATGCTATCTTGAAGCATGTCTGTGGTACTCCAGTTTTCAACAAGAACATTTGAAGCCCAATGCTAAATGTTTCCTGCTCAATTACCCAAACACCACTGTATCGGTAATGTCATGAAATCCCCCCCTTACCTAAAGGGTTTTCTACATTATATCCTGTCAAGGAAATCATGCTTTGCTTGTCCTTGGGAAGAATATACCCTTGAAATATGTGTTTAAACACATTTTCCTTTCCATTGTTCTGTTTAAACCTGATAATCACTTTTCCTTTCCATTGGTTTGTTTAAACCTTCTTGTGATCTATATTGTATAAGCAGTAATATATCCCTGCTTATGTAAACACCTCGTTGTACCACTCTGTTAGAAAGACCCTGTTACTTTTGTTGATGACATTTCGGTAACACCGATGGACGAGAACTTTGCCTATTGGTCCGCCTCGTTCAACGAGCAGGAAAATGGTTCTCTTCGTCCCTCGCCCTTGGTATCGACGTCGTTGCCGACATAATCGACAGGCTACCCTCTGACATGCCTTGCTATCATGACCATGCAAGATGTCACCGCTCCTCCTACTTTTATCCCACATGGTGGGCCCATAACCCACAGTTCCACAGGATCGAAACCTGACTCTCCTGTACACCCCCGGTTTCCAAAGTTATTCCTCGCGCTTGACTTCGTATGTAATTCACGGGTTCACTATCCTAGTAATCTATTCTGGTATCAGACGCAATACTTATTCCCGTTGCTCTGGACCCCTTTCACACTTTGTTTCAGGCATTGAACGATTTCCTGCCCGCTCAAAATTTATCATGATACCTCCTTACTTTGCTCTCGATATTTTCTCAAGTTTCAATTCGAGAGATACTTATGCTTCTTCCCCTGAGTTAACCGTCCGATGCTCAATTTTGTTAGAATCCATCTTTATAGAGTTTTCTCCCTCTTATCCTTTCGTAAGTCCGGTGAAGATCCTGAACGAAGGACGACAACTTCATCATGATGCATTGATGCATAGGAATGAAGACATCAATGCTATGGATCGACCTCTTCGAGAAGAGCAACCAAGACCGAGAAGATTCGTTAGAATATCGTAACAAGAACTTTCCCCCTTACTCCCCTCTTAAATCTCGGGACGAGATTTCTTGTAGTGGAGGAGAATTGTGACGCCCGGGTAATTAAGCTACAGTGATCCTTTGCTAATGATGCCATGTCACCACTATTACTGTTACTAATCTCACGTTGATCCAAATCCGGTTCAAATTCAAATTCAAATAATAAGTGAAATTCTAAACTTCTCAAACATGAAAACTAAAATGATCATCATGTGGCAAATAATCCCTAACTTATTTTGGGTGTTGGAACCAACCTTTTTCAAAATGTTTAAGTGCCTAAACTAAATAAAAACAGGGGCTAAAACAATTATTAAATAATTTTAAATAATAAACAAATGTAAAACTAATTTATTTAGTGCCAAATTAATTATGGCAGTAGCCTAACTAATAATGCTAATTTAGGGACTGAGTTGATATATTATAAAACTACATATAAAGTAAAACTAAAAGAAACAGAAAATAGATAAACAGAAATAAACAGAAAACAAAAGGAAAAGGAGAAAACCCTCCCCCCCCCCACTGGGCCTTTTGGCCCAGCTGGCCGTCCACACGGACCCCGGCCGCCTGAATGGGCCGGCCCACCCCGCCGCCTTAACCCCCCCACTCCCCCAGTCCAACACCACCGACACCCACTCCCCCCCACAAAAATATCTCCTCTCTCCCCGATTGGATCGAGATAGGGAGAGGAGGTCGCGGCCCTACGCCAGGACGCCGCCGCCGCCCGAATCGACCTTCGACGCCCGGATCGCTCCCCCGCCGGCCTGCTTCTCCTCTACGTCGTCGTCCCCGCCACCCTCCTCACGCACCACTGCCCCGTTCCCCACGCACCACGGTGAGGCCCTCGGCCTCCTACTCTCCTCCCCGCCTCGCGCGCACGCGCCCACACGCATGCGCACCGCCTCACCGCGTCGACCCACCTCGCTCGCGTCGCCACGCACCGCCGGCCTCACCCATGTTTCGTTGCTGCTGCTACTTGTGCCGCGACCTGCGCCGGCCACACCCCCCTGCATCCATGGCCCGCCTCGTCGATGCGCGGCTGCGCGCCGGCCATGGCCTTGGTAGCCCGGCGTGGCCAGCTCCTACTGCTACCGCGTGCTCGCCTCGCCCACCCCGGCCCCTCATGCTCCTCGCGTCGCCCCGCCTCCACCGCTTGCAGCCGCTCATGCGCCCACGGCCCTGCTCCCTGCCGGCTCCTGCCCGACTGCAGCTCGCCGCTCCCATGCACGCACGCCGGCACGCAAAACCGCGCCCTACGTCGCCCCCAGGGCCACCACTGCCGGGGCTGCGCACTACTTCCCCGGCGAGCTGGTCGCCGGCACCCAGCGCCCGTCCCTCACGCATCGACCTGGGCGGGTGCCCGGCTCCCGTTCCAGGCGCCCGTTACCCTGCACCCGTGCGCCCGCTCCAGTGGCCTCTGTGCCACTGGGCAAGGGGCCCCACGCCCCCTGAGAACGTTAAAAAAGGGAATTGAAAATAATTAATTATTAATTAATTAATTAAATTAATTAAGAGTAATTAATTAACTTAATTAATCCTGTTCAATTAACCTAATCACTTAATTAAATTAACTAATCATGTTTAATTAACCTAAGTCAATGACAACTGGGACCCACGCGTCAGTTTGACCAAGTCAACTAACTGTTGACTGCTGACATCACCCTGATGTCATGCTGGCATCATAATGGCATTTTCTAATTAAATTAATTCTGATAATTCGAAAAATGATTTAAATCTTCTAAAAATAATATAAAATAAACCGTAACTCGGATGAAAATACTTTGTACATGAAAGTTGCTCAGAACGACGAGACGAACCCGATTTCGCAGCCCGTTCGTCCGCCACGCATACCTAGCATAGCGAACACGCAACTTTCCTCCTCCAGTTCATCTGTTCGAAAATGCGAAACCCCGGGGATATTTTCCCGGAGGTTCCCCCCTTCGCCGGTACCACCTCATACCGTGTTAGGGCACCCCTAGCACCGCATATTGTCATGTTATGCCTTGTGAGGCTTCGATTGCACTGTTATTTATTGTGTTCCCCCTCCGTTACTTCTTTCCGGTAGACCCTGAGGCTGCCGGCGACCCCCCAGTTCGACTACGGTGTTGACGACCCCTCTCTCTTGCCAGAGCAACCAGGCAAGCCCCCCCCTTTGATCACCAGATATCGCCTACTCTTCTCTATACTGCTTGCATTAGAGTAGTGTAGCATGTTACTGCTTTCCGTTATTCCTATTCCTGATGCATAGCCTGTCCTTGCTACTACTGTTGTTACCATTACCTGCTATCCTACTGCTTAGTATAGGATGCTAGTGTTCCATCAGTGGCCCTACACTCTTGTCCGTCTGCCATGCTATACTACTGGGCCGTGATCACTTCGGGAGGTGATCACGGGCATATACTATATACTTTACACAGTTACATTACCTGTGGTACTGTTCGGAGTTGGGGGCTGAAGGGGCAGGTGGCTCCATCCCGGTAGAGGTGGGCCTGGGTTCCCGACGGCCCCCGACTGTTACTTTGTGGCGGAGCGACAGGGCAGGTTGAGACCACCTAGGAGAGAGGTGGGCCTGGCCCTGGTCGGTGTTCGCGGATACTTAACACGTTTAACGAGATCTTGGTATTTGATTTGAGTCTGGCTACTGGCCTATACACACTAACCATCTACGTGGGGATAGTTATGGGCACTCGACGTCGTGGTATCAGCCGAAGCCTTCGTGACGTCAGCGACTGAGTGGTGCGCGCCGGATTGGACTGTAAGCCTGCTCTTGTATTAAGGGGGCTAGTTCTGCTTCCGGCCGCGTACGCAACGTGCAGGTGTGCAATGGGCGATGGGCCCAGACCCCTGCGCCATAGGATTTAGACCGGCATGCTGACCTCTCTGTTGTGCCTAGGTAGGGCTGCGACATGTTGATCTTCCGAGGCCGGGCATGACCCAGGAAAGTGTGTCCGGCCAAATGGGATCGAGCGTGTTGGGTTATGTGGTGCACCCCTGCAGGGAAGTTAATCTATTCGAATAGCCGTGATCTTCGGTAACAGGACGACTTGGAGTTGTACCTTGACCTTATGACAACTAGAACCGGATACTTAATAAAACACACCCTTCCAAGTGCCAGATACAACCAATGATCGCTCTCTCAAAGGGCGACGAGGGGAGGATCATCGGTTAGGATTATGCTATACGATGCTACTTGATGCTACTTGGTGAACTTACCATCTACTCTCTCCTACATGCTGCAAGATGGAGGTGGCCAGAAGCGTAGACTTCGACAGGATTAGTTATCCCCCTCTTATTCTGGCATTCTGCAGTTCAGTCCACATATGATACCCTTATTCCATTTGATACCCATGCATATGTAGTGTAGCTCCTTGCTTGCGAGTACTTTGGATGAGTACTCATGGTTGCTTTCTCCCCCTTTTTCCCCCTTTTCCTTTCTTTCTAGTTGTCACAACCAGATGCTGGAGTCCAGGAGCCAGACGCCACCGTTGATGACGACTACTACTACTCGGGAGGTGCCTACTACTACGTGCAGCCCGCTGACGGCGACCAGGAGTAGTTTAGGAGGATCCCAGGCAGGAGGCATGCGCCTCTTTCGATCTGTATCCCAGTTTGTGTTAGCCTTCTTAAGGCAAACTTGTTTAACTTATGTCTGTACTCAGATATTGTTGCTTCCGCTGACTCGTCTATGGTCGACCTCTTGTATTCGAGCCTTCGAGGCCCCTGGCTTGTAATATGATGCTTGTATGACTTATTTTATTTGTAGAGTTGTGTTGTGATATCTTCCCGTGAGTCACTGATCTTGATCGTACACCTTTGCGTGTATGATTAGTGTACGGTCAAATCGGGGGCGTCACAGAATACTCTACCTCGAAAACTGTTGCGATCCCCTATACTTGTGGGTTATTAGCAGGCCAAACCCCGAGTTCTCTGGAGCCAAGCCACAAGGAGGAGGAAGCCGGTCTAGTGTTCATGGTGAAGGTCGCGGCGTAGAAGGCCCCCGGTGCGTATGAGACGATGGACGTCAACTTCATGTCGGTGTCCGAGTCCCCCATGGTGAAGGCGGGCCAGCGGTTCAACCTGGCGATCCTAATGGAGCATCAAGAGGCGGAGGCTCAACTCGACGCGCAGTTCGCGGATGCCGCTACAATCGAGGCCCTCCTGCTGGCGGAACCGGATGTCATGGACGTGAACCGGGCGGCGGAGGCTCAACTCGACGCAGAGCGCACGGATGGCACTGCCATCGAGGCCCTCATGCAGGCAGAACTAGATGTCGTGAACTTGAGCTGGGCAACGGAGGCTCAACTTGACGTGGAGCGCGCGGATGCCACTGCCATCGAGGCCCTCCTGCAGGCGGAACCAAACATTATGGACGTGAACCAGGCGGTGCTGGCGTCCGTGTAGTGCTAGCGGGAGGCCAAGGGAAACCATGGTGCGGAGATACACGTCGGCAGCTATGGTTGGTTCGCGTCGGCAACCAAAGACGAGGTCGACTCGTTCTGTGAGCAGTGATACGTCCATTTTGCATCATGTTTTCATACTATTATTTACAATGTTTTCATGCATAATAATGCTTTATGGAGTAATTATAATGCATTTTCTCTCATAATATGCAAGGTTTACACAAAGAGGAAGAATGTCGGCAGCTGGAATTCTGGACTTGAAGAAGCTACATCAGAGTTACCTATTCTGCACATCTCCAAATGAGCTTAAAATTTACGAAGAATTGTTTTGGAATATATAAAAAATACTAGAGCAAATAACTACTGGAGGGGCCCCACCTAGTGAGCACAAGACACCATGGCACGCCCGAGCCCCCAGGCGCGCACTTGTGGGTTGTGCACAGCACAGCCCACCTCGAGTGCCCATATTCTGATATATATAGCTCATTTTGACCTAGAAATAATAAGGAGAGGACTTTCGGGACGGAGCACCACCATGTAACATCCCAAAATTCTAAATTTTGGAATGTTATATTAAATAAATAATTGTGATTGTTTGTTTGATTTTTGTGCGACTGATTGTGTGAAACTCAGTGGAAATTGAAAACTTTTTGAAAGTTGAATGAGAGGGAATAAAATGACTTTCCCAAAACTTTCATCTTGCATTTTGATCTCCCTGAGTTCAAAATTCATTTCATTACAAAACCCTAGAGTGAAGATAATATGACTTCTTCCATTAGTGGAAATGAAAAGGGGTTTGAAAATGATTTGAATTTCAGTTGAAATATTTCAAATTTTGAAACTTTAAGCAACTCAATAAGTTCATGAGGGAAGATAAAATTACTTCATCATATTTGAATAAAGAGAGTTGGAAGTTTCAAAGAAATAAATTGGAAGTCACTTTGAAGTAATTTGAAACTCATTTTCCATTTGAAGTTGTTTGAAATTCCAAATTCAAATCCAATTGGGAGTTATTTGAGTTTCTTTTCAAAATATTTTCTCCTAAAAATAAATAAATGGAACTAAGGGTAAAATGATTCCCTTCAATTGAAAATTAGGAGAAAATAAATTTGAAATCATTTTGCTATTTTTTAAATGATTTTTATTGGTTTTAAATGCAACAGTAGCATTGTTTGATTTTTATGAATTTTTTTGGAATTTATTTGACCTTGGAAAATAGTTCATCTTATTCTTGGTATTTTTCTGAGAATTTTGGTATATAATATGCCTATATAGTTTTTTTTATTATTACTCAGTTTGTTTGTTTTTCTGATTGGTAAAAAAACTTTTTTATTAAAACACAAACACACACACGCGCGCCCGAGCACGGGAAGGATGCTTCGTGCTCCGCCGAACCCGCTGGCCGTTTCCCTCGCGGATGAGGCTTATCCTGCCACCCTGAGCACCCCTCTCCGCGCCTATAAAAGCCTCGGAGCCCCCTCTCTCCATCCTGCCTACTTGCTCGTCCTCTCGCGCTCCTATCTGTCGCCATCATCGAGTGCATCTCGCCGGAGCCGAGCTCCTCACCGGACGAATTCGTCGCCGGTGAACCCTTTCGATCCCTATCTCCCTGCTCATCCAGACCCCCGTGCTCCTCTGCATCTTTGTGACCTTTTTCTTGTCGCCTAGGTTGCCCGGAGAAGCTGCCCCGACGACGCGTGCCCTCGCCGGAGCACCGGAGCCGCCACCCTTCCTCCGCCCGCCTGGACGCTGCCAGCGCCCTGCACCACCACTCCGTGGACGCCCTCGACACGCCGGACCCCGCCGCCTCCTTCCGTGCCGCCGAGGACCACCGGAACCGCCGCCCCGTCGACGCCGAGGTCCTGGCCAACGCCGGCGCCGCCGCAGTTGCCCAATATGAGCAGCCCCGCCTCCTCGTTCTTTTCTAAGTCTAAGTCTTTTTTTTTGAACCGTTACACGAAAAACAAAAACCGTCAGTTTTATTTTTAAACCGGTTGGTTCACTTAATTAGTTTAGCCGCGGTTAACCCTAGTTTTTATTTTTTTAAAACCACTCGTCGGTTTTTGTTAGTTAGCCGCGCCTTAGCTTTTTTATTAAATGCCGGTCGTTCACCGTATAGCTTCTGCAGCGAACGCTGCTTGGCCAGCCACGAGCCGCCACGTGGCCACGGACCTAGTTGCTGTAGTTTTAATTACAGATTAGACCCTAACTTTTCAGTTTAGCCCCTAAACTTCAAATGGTTGTATCTTTTTAACCGTATGTCCAAATTCGATGAAACCAGCGGCAAAATGTTCGTCTCGAATAGCTTTATCCAGAGAACCAACTTTGAAAACTTTTTTACAATTTCAAATTTCAATTTATTCAGGTTTGAATTCAAACTTCAAATGGCCATATCTCCTAAACTGTAGCTCCGATTGATGTGATTCTTTTTGCACCGTGTCACCGTTGCCAAACCCTATCGCTTGGACCTATCTCACGATAGTTTTCACACATTAGGGTCTGTCCATAGTAGTTTTACTCGTATGCCCAGTATGCACTGTGGTCCACGTCACAAATTTTGGCACCCATGCCCTATGTTGTTTTGTACTTAGTATTTTCTTTTTATAGTTAAGTTTGTTGTGTGTTCATTTGGATTTTCCGAGTCTTTTCATGTTGCATGTTATTTGGTTCTCTGAAATGATTTCTTATGTGAGTGCAATGTTTGACTTTATAGATTTTCATCGGAGCATGGCGAATAGTTCTATTAAGTAAATTTCTGAGAGCGATATAATCTTCATCAACTATTACCAGGCAAGTTCACATTTGACCATTCTTCCAATTACCTATGTTTATATTATGCACTTAGTCCTTTAGTGGTAGGATTGCATGGTAGGATTTATTGTTTCCAGATGGCTATGCCGTTACCTAGTAGTTCATTGAGGTAGGTTTGAACCATATACATTTGTCACCACCACGTAAGTTTAATTTTGCCTCGCCAATGTAGACGTGGATTGGGAAGTGTTCATTGTGAGAGATGAGTGACAAAGTAGTAAGTAGAACCAAGATAACTTAATGAAGTACCTGGGCGGAGGTTTGGTTGAAATGGTGGCGAAGTACAGTGGGAGCATGCATGGGAAATCCATGGTGGTGCACCACTAGTGGTCCGTCCACCCAGGCTCAAAGAGATCAATCGTATTCTCATGTATAGAAGCTTCCGTGTGCAGCCACAAGTCAATATGGGCTCTGGCTTAGTTGAGTACATAGTGTGACCCCTTCCGGGATGGGCTAGCAGATGTAGAATGATGTAGGTGTACCGGCCTGTCCGTGGGTTAAGGGGGAACATTTTCGAAAGACTATGTCTCGGTCATCCTGTTCTCAAACGCCAGGCAGTGCGAGAACTTCAAGGGAGGCGATCGATTCTTGTGGGGAAAAGTGCGCAAACCTCTGTAGTGTTAAAACCTAATCGATTAGCCGTGTCCCCGGTTACAGACAACTTGAGCATCTAGTAGTGGAAATGCTGGGAGATCTCATCACTCTTAATTAAATAGTTGGGTTTTAAATGAAACTTTGGTAATGGATTAAGTTGGGTTTACCAACTCATCCTATGCTATACAGTAGTGGTAGAATAATATCTTTTATTCTAGGGAAAAACTAGCTTTATGCAAAAACTAAACTTAGAGCTTTCCACCAGCCAAATTGCATGTACAAATAGGTTCATTATTCTTATGATGTGACTTGCCAGTACATTCAATGTACTGACCTACAGGGCTGCAACGTCTTATGTTGCAGGGACTTTTCTACGACGAGTAAGAGTTACGTTGTAGGGTTACGGTCTACACTCAACTTGCCGTTGGCGTTGATGGACTCCACACCCTTATGTTTGTTTCCGCTGAGACTTATGAGGTATATATCAGTTGTATGTTATTTATACATGTGATTGCACTTTGATATATACATTGATGTACTGTGTGTGCCAGCATACCGATCCAGGGATGGCACAGATACATAGAGGCTTGACCGTTTGATGTCGGGTCGCTACACACCGTCTCAAGGCGGAATTTGGGCAGGAGCACTTTTGCCCTCTAGCGGAGCAATTCCACTGGGGGAACTTCCCTCCCGGAGGGGGAAATCAAAGCCATCATCATCACCAACAACCCTGTCATCTTTGGGAGGCCAATATCCATGAACATCTTCAACATCACCATCTCCTATCAAACCGAAGTTCATCTCTTGTGTTCAATCTTTATACAGAAACCTCAGAATGGTACCCGTGGGTGACTTCTAGTGTTGATTACATCTTGTCGTTGATTACTCTATGGTTTATTTGGTCGAATATTATATGTCCAGAGCCATTATGCTATTTAATACCCCTCTGATATTGAGCATGATTATCATTTGTGAGTAGTTACTTTTGTTCTTGAGGTCCCAGGAGAAGTCATGTTTCAAGTAATCATGTGAACTTGATATGTGTTCGATATTTTGATGATATGTATGTTGTGATTCCCTTAGTGGTGTCATGTGAACGTCGACTATGTGGCAGTTAATCATATTTGGGTATCAGGGAATGCATTGTGGAGTAGTTATTAGATGATGGTTGCTAGAGTGACAGAAGCTTAAACCCTAGTTTATGCGCTACTTCATAAGGGACTAATTTGGATCCAAATGTTTAATGCTATGGTTAGATTTTATCTTAATAGTTTTGTCATAGTTGCGGATGCTTGCGAGGGGGTTAATCATAAGTATGAGGTTTGTTCAATTAAGAACATCACCTAAGCACCGGTCCACCCACATATCAAATTATCAAAGTAGCAAACACGAATCAAACCAACATGATGAAAGTGACTAGATGAAATTCCCGTGTACCATCAAGAACGCTTTGCCTATTATAGGAAATCATTTTGGCCTGTTCTTTACCCCCAAAGGATTGGGCTACCTTGCTTCGCTTTATTTACTATTACCGTTACTTGCTAGTTACAAATTATCTTCGTGTCAAACTACCTGTTACCGACAATTTCAGTGCTTGCAGAAAATACCTTGTAGAAAATCACTTTTTATTTCCTTCTGCTCCTCGTTGGGTTCGACACGCTTACTTATCCAAAGGACTATGGTTGATCCCCTATACTTGTGGGTCATCAGGACTCTTTCCTAGTGTCGTTGCTGGGGAGTGAAGCACTCTTGGTAAGTGGAAATTGGTAAGGAAAAATTATTACTACGTGCTAAGATTTATTGTCACTTGTTACTATGGAGAACCATCCTTTGAAGGGTTTGTTCGGGGTATCTTCACCTCGATCGGAACCACAATTAGTTGCCCCTCAACCTACTGCACCTACTAAAAATATTGGTTATGAAATTCCTTTGTGTATGATAGAACAACTGCTAGCTAATCCTTATGCAGGAGATGGAACTGAACATCTTGATATGCACTTGATATGCGTGGATGAAATTTGTGGATTATTTAAGCTTGTGGGTTTACCCAAAGATGAAGCTCAGAATAAGGTTTTACCTTTATCTTTAAGGGGAAAAGCATTGACATGGCATAGGTTAGGCAATTATATTGGATCTTGGAATTGGAATCGATTGAAATTGGAATTTCACCAAAAAAATATCCTATGCATCTAGTTAATCATGATCGGAATTATATATATAATTTTTGGCCTCGTGAAGGAGAAAGTTGAAGGAAATATGCCCTAGAGGCAATAATAAAGTTGTTATTTTATATTTCCTTATATCATGATAAAAGTTTATTATTCATGCTAGAATTGTATTGACCGGAAACCTTAATGCATGTGTGAATACATAGACAAACACTATGTCTCTAGTGAGCCTATACTTGACTAGCTCGCTGACCAAAGATGGTTAATGTTTCCCAACCATGGACATGAGTTGTCATTTGATAACGGGATCACATGATTAGGAGAATGATGTGATGGACATGACCCATTCGTTAGCTTAGCATTATGATCATTTAGTTTTATTGCTATTGCTTTCTTCATGTCAAATACATATTCCTTCGACTATGAGATTATGCAACTCCTGGATACCGGAGGAATACCTTGTGTGCTATCAAACGTCACAACGTAACTAGGTGATTATAAAGATGCTCTACAGGTATCTACGAAGGTGTTTGTTGGGCTGGCATAGATCGAGATTAGCATTTGTCACTCCGAGTATCGAAGAGGTATCTCTGGGCCCTCTCAGTAATGCACATCATAAGAAGACTTGCAGGCAAAGTGACTAATGAGTTACTTATAGGATGATGTATTGTGGAACGAGTAAAGAGACTTGTCAGTAATGAGATTCAACTAGGTATGAGGATACCGACGATCAAATCTCGGGCAAGTAACATATCGATGGACAAAGGGAATAATGTACGTTGTCATAACGGTTCGAACGATAAAGATCTTCGTAGAATATGTAGGAGCCAATATGAGCATCCATGTTCTAGTATTGGTTATTGATCGGAGAGATGTCTTGGTCATGTCTACATAGTTCTCGAACCCGTAGGGTCTGCACGCTGAATGTTCAATGATGATTTAGTATTATACTCCCTCTGTCCCATAATATAGGAACGTTTTTTACACTAGTGTAGTGTCAAAAACATTCTTATATTATGGGACGGAGGGAGTATGAGTTATGTGATTTCGTGACCGAATGTTGTTCGGAGTCCCAGATGAGATCACGGACATGATGAGAAGTCTCGAAATGGTCGAGAGGTAATGATTGATATATTCCTATTGCTACCCGATCTACAAGTCGGTCTACTTCTGGCTCTTGCCTTGATTGGAACGGCTTTCGAGTAAGAAAGGGCCTTTACTTTCCCCCTGAGGACGATAGTATTCGGACACCAGAAGTGTTACAGAGGGTATCAGGTACTTATTGGGTCATTGGAAGGTGTTTCGCGTACCCCGGCAATCCTATGGGCCACATGGGTCTTGTGAAGGAACACACCAGCCGACAAGGGGCTGGTGCACCCAATAAGGCTATAGGAGGAGGAGAAGGAAAGGGGGGAAGGGCAAGAAAAGTGTGGATTAGGATTCCCACTTCCTTCCCTCACCCCCCTCTTTCCTTCCCCTTCATGCATACATGGAAAGGGGGCACAGGGAAAGGCAGGACCCCTAGGGGGCGGCGGCCAACCCTAGGGCACCCCTGGCTGCCTCTCCTCCCTTCCCACCTATATATATGGTGGGAGGGGGCGCCCCACAAACACACCACCAATTGTTAGCTGTGTGCGGTGCCTCCCTACACAGATTACGCCTCCAGTCATATCTTCATAGTGCTTAGGCGAAGCCCTGCGCAGATCACTTCACCATCACTGTCACCATGCCATCGTGCTGGTGGAACTCATCTTCTTCCTCGACACCTTTGGTGGATCAAGAGGATGAGGGACGTCATCGAGCTGAACGTGTGCAGAACTCGGAGGTGCCGTACATTCGGTACTTGATCGATCGGAAGGAGAAGAAGTTCGACTACATCAACCGCGTTGTCAAATGCTTCTACTTTTGCTCTACGAGGGTACGTAGACACACTCCCCCTCCCGCAGCTATGGATCTCCTAGATAGATCTTGCGTGAGCGTAGGATTTTTTTTGAAATTGCATGCTACGTTCCCCAATAGTAGCATCTGAGCCAGGTCTATGCGTAGATGATATGCACGAGTAGAACACAAAGTGTTGTCGGCGGTGATCATCATACTACTTACCACCAATGTCTTACTTTGATTCGGCGGTACTATTCGATGAAGCAGCCCGGACCAACCTTACATGACCAAGTTCATGAGACCGGTTCCACGGACAGACATGCAACAATTTTTCATAAAGGTGGCTGACGGGTGTCTCTTTCTCCTACTTTAGTTGAATCGAATTTGACTGTGGCCGGTCCTTGTTGAAGGCTAAAACAGCAAACTTGATAAATCATCGTTGTGGTTTTGATGCGTAGGTAAGAACTGTTCTTGCTAGAAGCCCGTAGCAGCCACGTAAAACTTGCAACAACAAAATAGAGGATGTCTAACTTGTTTTTGCAAGGCATGTTGTGATGTGATATGGTCAAAACATGATGTGATATACATTATTGTATGAGATGATCCTATTTTGTAGAAGTTACTGGCAACTGGCAGGAGCCTTATGGTTGTCTCTTTATTGTATGAAATGCAAACACCATGTAATTGCTTTACTTTATCACTATGCGTTAGAAATAGTTATAGAAGCAATAGTTGGCGAGACAACCACGACACTATGATAGAGATCAAGGTGTCAAGCTGGTGATGATGGAGATCATGACAGTGCTTTAGAGATGGAGATCAAAGGCACAAGATGATGATGGCCATATCATGTCACATATTTTGATTGCATGTGATGTTTATCTTTTATGCATCTTATTTTTCTTAGTACGTCGGTAGCATTATAAGATGATCCCTCACTAAAATATCAAGGTATAAGTGTTCTCCCTGAGTATGCACCATTGTGACAGTTCATCATGCTGAGACACCACATGATGATCGAGTGTGATAGGCTCTACGTTCACATACAACGGGTGCAAGATAGTTTTGCACATGCGGAATACTCGGGTTAAACTTGACGAGCCTAGCATGTACAGACATGGCCTCGGAACACTGGAGACGGAAAGGTCGAACGTGAATCATCTAGTAAATATGATCAACATAGAGATGTTCACCATTGATGACTACTCCATCTCACGTGTTGATCGGACATGGTTTACTTGATTTGGATCACATATCATTTAGATGACTTGAGGGATGCCTATCTAAGTGCGAGTTCTTAAGTAATTTGGTTAATTGAACTTAATTTATCATGAACTTAGTCCTGATAGTATTTTCATATCTATGTTGTAGATCAATAGCTAGCATTGTAGCTCCCCTATGTTTTTGATATGTTCCTAGAGAAAACTAAGTTTAAAGATAATAGTAGCAATGATGCGGACTGGGTCTGCGATCTGAGGATTATCCTAATTGCTGCACAGAAGAATTATGTCCTTGATGCACCGCTAGGTGACAGACCCATTGCAGGAGCAGATGCAGACGTTATGAATGTTTGACAAGCTCGGTATGATGACTACTTGATAGTTTAGTGCACCATGCTTTACGGCTTAGAACCGGGGCTTCAAAAATGTTTTGAATGGCATGGATCATATGAGATGTTCCAAGAGCTGAAAATGATATTTCAGACTCATGCTCGTGTTAAGAGGTATGAGACCTCTGACAAGTACTTTCCCTACAAGATGGAGGAGAATAGCTCAGCTAGTGAGCATGTGCTCAGAATGTCTGGGTACTACAATTGCTTGAATCAAGTGGGAATTAATCTTCCAGATAAGATAGTGACTGACAGAGTTCTCTAGTCACTATCACCAAGTTACTAGAACTTCGTGATGAACTATAATATGCGAGGGATTACGAAAAACGATTCCCAATCTCTTCGCGATGCTGAAATCGACGAAGGTAGAAATCAAGAAAGAGCATCAAGTGTTGATGGTAAACAAGACAACTTGTTTCAAGAAAAAGTGCAAGGGAAAGAAAGGGAACTTCAAGAAGAATGGCAAGCAAGTTGCCACTCCCGTGAAGAAGCCCAAAGCTAGACCCAAACCTGAAACTAAATGCTTCTACTGCAAAGGAAATGGTCACTGGAAGCGGAACTGCCCCAAAACTTGGGGGATAAGAAAGATGGCAAAGTGAACAAAGGTATATTTGATATACATGTTATTGATATGTAATTTACTAGTGTTCGTGGAAGCCCCTTGGTATTTGATACCGGTTCAGTTGCTAAGATTTGTAACTCGAAACAGGAGATGCAAAATGAACAGATACTAGTTAAGGGCGAGGTGACGATGTGTGTTGGAAGTAATTCCAAGGTTGATAAGATCACCATCGCACACTCCCTTTACCTTCAGGATTAGTGTTGAACCTAGAATAAATGTTATTTTTTGTTTGCGTTGAGCATGAATATGATTGGATCATGTTTATTGCAATACAGTTATTCATTTAAGTCAAAGAATAATTGTTGTTCTGTTTACATGAATAAAACCTTGTATGGTCATACACTAAATTTAAATGGTTTATTGAATCTCGATCGTAGTGATACACATATTCATAATATTGATGCCAAAAGATGTGAAGTTGATAATGATAGTGCAACATATTTGTGGCACCGCCGCTTAGGTCATATTGGTATAAATTTCATGAAGAAACTCCATGTAGATGGGCTTTTGGAATCACTTGATTATGAATCATTTGATACTTGCGAACCATGCCTCATGGGCAAGATGACTAAAACTCCGTTTTCTAGAACAATGGAGCGAGCTAATGACTTACTGGAAATAATACATACCGATGTATGACGTACAATGAGTGTTGAGGCTCATGACGGGTATCATTATTTTCTAACCTTCACAGATCATTTGAGTAGATATAGGTATATCTACTTAATGAAACACAAGTCTGAAACATTTGGAAAGTTGAAAGAATTCCAGAGTGAAGTGGAGAATCATCGTAACAAGAAAATAAAGTTTCTACGATCTGATCGTAGAGGCGAATATCTAAGTTACGAGTTTGGCCTTGATTTAAACAATGTGGAATAGTTTCACAACTCACGCCACCTGGAACACCATAGCGTAATGGTGTGTCCGAATGTCGTAACCGTACTTTATTAGATATGGTGCAATCTATGATGTCTCTTACCGATTTACCACTATCGTTTTGGGGTTATGAAGAGATAACTGCATTCACGTTAAATAGGGCACCGTCCAAATCCGTGGAGATGACACCATATGAACTTTGGTTTTGCAAGAAACCTAAGCTATCGTTTCTTAAAGTTTGGGTTTGCGACACTTATGTCAAAAGGATTTAGGCTGATAAGCTCGAACCCAAATCGAAGAAGTGCATCTTCATAGGATACCCTAAGGAAACAATTGGGTAGACCTTCTACCACAGATCCGAAGGCAAGATCTTTGTTGCTGAGAATGGAACCTTTCTAGAGAAGGAGTTTCTCTATAAAGAAGTGAGTGGGAGGAAAGTAGAACTTGATGAGGTAATTGTACCTTCTCTCGAAATATAAAGTAGCACATCGGTGAAATCCGTTCCCGTGATGCCTACACCAACTAGAGAGGAAGCTAATGATGATGATCATGAAACTTCAGATGAAGTTACTACTGGACCTCGTAGGTCGAACAGAGCATGTTCCTCACCAGAGTGGTACGGTAATCCTGTCCTGGAAGTCATGTTATTAGAACATGGCAAACCTACGAACTATTAAGAAGCTATGATGAGCCCAGATTCTGACAGATGGCTTGAGGCCATGAAATCGAAGATAGGATCCATGCATGAGAACAAATTGTGGACTTTGGTGGACTTGCCAAATGGTCGGCAAGCCATTGAAAATAAATTTATCTTCAAGAGGAAGACAAACACTAATGGTAGTGTTACTATCCGCAAAGCTCGACTTGTCGCAAAAGGTTTTCAACAAGTTCAAGGAGTTGACAATGATGAGACTTTCTCACTCATAGCGATTCTTAAGTCTGTCCGAATCATGTTAGCAATTGCCAGGTTTTATGAAATCTGTCAAATGGATGTCAAAAATGCAGTCCTTAATGGATTTATTAAATAAGAGTTGTATATGATGCAACCAGAAGGTTTTGTCAATCCTAAAGGTGCTAACAACTTGTGCAAGCTCCAGCGATCCATCTATGGACTGGTGCAAGCATCTCGGAGTTGGAATATACATTTTGACGTGGTGATCAAAGCATATGGTTTCATATAGACTCATGGTGAAGCTTGTATTTAAAAGAAAGTGAGTGGGAGCTTTGTAGAATTTCTAATATTATATGTGGATGACATATTGTTGATTGGGAATGATATAGAATTTCTGGATAGCAAAAAAGCATAATTGAATAAAAGTTTTTCAATGAAAGACCTCGGTGAAGCTGCTTATATATTGGGCATCAAGATCTATTGAGTTAGATCAAGATGCTTAATTGGACTTTCACGAAGCACATACCTTGATAAAGTTTTGAAGAAGTTCAAAATGGATCAGTCAAAGAAAGGGTTCTTGCCTGTGTTACAAGGTGTGAAGTTGAGTCAGACTCAATGCCCGACCACTACAGAAGATGGTGAGAAAATGAAAGTCATTCCCTATGCCTTAGCCATAGGTTCTATCATGCATGCTATGTTGTGTACCAGACCTGATGTGTACCTTGCTATAAGCTTAGCAGGGAGGTACCAAATTAATCTAGAAGTGGATCACTGGACAGCGGTAAGAACATCCTGAAGTACCTGAAAAGGACTAAGGAAATGTTTCTTGGTTATGGACGTGATAAAGAGTTCGTCGGTCATAACGGTTCGACCGATAAAGATCTTCATAGAATATGTAGGAGCCAATATGAGCATCCAGGTTCCGCTATTGGTTATTGGCCAGAGAGGTGTCTTGGTCATGTCTACATAGTTCTCGAACCCGTAGGGTCCGCACGCTTAACGTTCGAGGACGATTTAGTATTATATGAGTTATGTGATTTGGTGACCGATTGTTGTTCGAAGTCCCGGATGAGATCACGGACATGATGAGGAGTCTCGAAATGGTAGAGAGGTAAAGATTCATATATATATATATATATATATATATATATATATTATGATGGTATTCGGACACCGGATGTGTTCCAGAGGGTATCGGGGACTTATCAAGTCACCAGAAGGTGTTTCGGTTACCCCTGGCAATCCTATGGGCCATATGGGCCTTGTGAAGGAACAAACCAGCCCACAAGGGACAGGTGCGCCCTATAAGGCTATAGGAGGAGCAGAAGGAAAGGGGGGAAGGGCAAGGAAAGTGTGGATTTGGATTCCCACTTACTTCCCTCACCCCCCTCTTTCCCTCCCCTTTCATGCATACATGGAAAGGGGGGCGCAGGGCAAGGCAGGACCCCTGGGGGGCGGCAGCTAACCCTAGGGCACCCCTGGATGCCTCTCCTCCCCTCCCACCTATATATATGTGGGGAGGGCACGCCTCACAAATACACCAGCAATTGTTAGACGTGTGCGGCGCCCCCTTCACTGTTTACGCCTCCTGTCATATCTTTGTAGTGCTTAGGCGAAGCCCTGCGCGGATCACTTCACCATCACCGTCACCACACCATTGCTGGATCAAGAGGACGAGGGATGTCATCGAGTTGTACGTGTGCCGAACTCAGAGGTGTCGTACATTCGATAATTGATCGGTCGGAAGAGAAGAAGTCCGACTACATCAACCGCGTTGTCAAACGCTTCCACTTTCGGTCTACGAGGGTACGTAGACACACTCTCCCCCTCTCGTTGCTACGAATCTCCTAGATAGATCTTGTGTGAGCATAGGAATTTTTTTGAAATTGCATGCTATGTTCCCCAACAAAAGTATCGCTCTAGCTTGGGGGAGACTTAAGTCAATGTTATATTCATGCCCCAATCACGAGCTCTCAAGAGAAATTATTGTTCAGAATTTTTATGCTCGGCTTTCTCATGACGATCGATCCATGCTCGATACTCCTTGTATTGGTTCTTTTATGAATAAGACTACTAAATTCAGGTGGGATCTTTTATAAAGAATAAACGCAACTGTGAAGATTGAGAATTCGATGAAGGTAAAGAGTTAGGTATTAAGCTCAAGTTTGATTATGTTAAATCTTTTATGAATGCTGATGCCTTTCACAAGTTTAGCACTAAATATGGACTTGAGTCTGAGATAGTAGCCTCTTTGTGTGAATCATG
This sequence comes from Triticum aestivum, assembly GCF_018294505.1. Taxonomy (NCBI): domain Eukaryota; kingdom Viridiplantae; phylum Streptophyta; class Magnoliopsida; order Poales; family Poaceae; genus Triticum; species Triticum aestivum. The sequence goes on along the minus strand of NC_057812.1, from coordinate 387,124,941 downwards.
TGCTACTCATGTTGATCTCCCTAAGGAGAAGTAGTTTAAATATCACCCCCTATTAAAGAAGAAATTAAAGTACCGGTAATAGCTGAAGATGAATCTGTCATTTACAATGTTGATCTAGTTGTACCTACTACTTATATGGAAAAACCACCTTTATGTGTTAGGATAAAGGAACATGCTAAGGTACCAACTGTGGTTCGCAAAAGCAACATTAAAGCACCTAAACTCTCTGATCAAATTAAAGTAGAACCTAGTGTTGCTATGGTTAAAGATCTCCCGGTAGAAAATATTGACGGGCATGTTATTTAATTCTGTGATGAAGCTGCTAGAATTGCTAAACCTAATGAAAAAGATAAACATAGACCTGTTGTTGGCATGCCTGTTGTCTCAGTCAAAATAGGAGATCACTATTATCATGGTTTATGTGACTTAGGTGCTAGCGTGAGTGCTATTCCTCTTACTTTATATCAAGAAATCATGAATGACATATCACCCGCTGAAATAGAGGACATAGATGTTACTATTAAACTTGATAATAGAGACACCATCACACCACTTGGGATTGTTAGAGATGTTGAAGTCTTGTGTGGGAAACTAAAATATCCTACTGATTTCCTAGTGCTTGGTTCCCCACAAGATGATTTTTGTCCCATTATTTTTGGTAGACATTTCTTGAACACTATTAATGCTAAAATAGATTGTGAAAAACAAACTGTCGTTGTTAGTTTTGGTGATGACTCTCATGAGTTTAATTTCTCCATGTTTAGAAGACAGCCTCATAAGAAAGAATTACCTAGTAAGGATGAATTAATTGATCTTGCTTCTATTGTCGTCCCTCCTACTGATCCTCTAGAACAATATTTGCTAGACCATGAAAATGATATGCATATGCATGAAAGAAATGAAATAGATAAAATTTTCTTTGCACAATGACCTCCGCTCAAACACAATTTACCTATTGAAACTCTAGGAGGTCCTCCTCCACCTAAAGGTAATCCCGTGTTTGAATTAAAACAATTGCCAGACACTTTGAAATATGCTTATCTTGATGAGGAAAAGATATATCATGTTATTATTAGTTCTAACCTTTCAAAACACGAAGAAGAAAGATTATTAAAGATTCTGAAGAAGCACCGAGCTGCTACTGGGTATACTCTTGATGATCTTAAGGGCATTAGTCCCACTATCTGTCAGCACAATATTAATATGGAACCTGTTGCTAAACCAATTGTTGATCACCAACGACATTTGAATCCTAAGTGAAAGAAGTGGTAATAATTGAAATATGAAAGCTTCTTGAGGCAGGTACAATATATCCCATAACTGATAGTAGATGGGTAACTCCCGTTCATTGTGTCCCTAAGAAGGGAGTTTACTACTGCTCCTAATGATAAAAATGAGCTTATTCCACAAAGAATTGTCACTGGCTATAGAATGGTAATTGATTTTGGAAAATTAAATAAAGCAACTAGAAAAGATCATTACCCTCTGCATTTTATTGATCAAATGTTAGAAAGACTATCTAAGCACACAAACTTTTGCTTTCTTGATGGATATTCTGGTTTTTCTCAAATACATTTTTCAGAACGTGATTAAGAGAAAACCACCTTTACTTGCCCTTTTGGAACTTATGCTTATAGACGTATGCATTTTGGTTTATGCAATGCACCTGCTACCTTTTAAAGATGTATGACTGCTATATTCTCTGATTTTTGTGAAAAGGCTATTGAGTTTTTCATGGATGATTTTTCTATTTACGGAACTTCTTTTGATGATTGCTTAAGAAATCTTGATCGAGTTTTGCAGACATGTGAGCAAACTATTCTTGTCTTGAATTGGGAGAAGTTCCACTTTATGGTTAATGAAGGTATTATCTTGGGGCCTAAAATCTCTGAACGAGGTATTGAGGTGGATAAAGCTAAAGTTGATGCAATTGAGAAAATGCCATCTCCTAAAGATGTTAAAGGTATTCATAGTTTCCTCGGTCATGCTGGTTTCTATAGGAGATTTATTAAAGACTTCTCTAAAATTTCTAGGCCTCTTACAAATCCTTTACAAAAGGATGTCCCATTTGTTTTTGAAGATGATTGCGTAGAAGCCTTTGAAACACTTAAGAAAGCCTTAACTTCTGCACCTATAGTACAACCACTTGAATGGAGCTTGCCTTTTGAAATTATGTGTGATGCTAGTGATTATGCTGTTGGTGTTGTTCTATGAGAGAGAGTTGATAAGAAATTAAATGTTATTCATTATTCTAGTAAAACCCTAGAAAGTGCTCAATGAAATTATGCTACTATCGAAAAAGAATTTTTAGCAGTTGTGTTTGCTTGTGATAAATTCAGATCTTATATTGTTGATTCTAAAGTAACTGTTTACACTGATCATGCTGCTATAAAATATCTTATGGAAAAGAAAGATGTTAAACCTAGTTTTGTTAGGTGGGTTCTTTTGCTACAAGAATCTGATTTACATATTACTGATAGAAAAGGAGATGAGAACCCCGTAGCTAATAACTTGTCTAGGTTAGAAAATATTCTTGATGAACCACTACCTATTGATGATAGTTTTCCTGATGAAGAACTTGCTGCAATAATTGTTTCTCATAAATACTCCTTGGTATGTTGACTATGCTAATTACATTGTTGCTAAATATATACCACCTAGTTTCACATACCAATAAAAGAAAAAAATTCTTTTATGAATTAAGACATTACTTTCGGGATGACCCACACCTCTATAAAGAAGGAGTAAATGATATTATTAAATGTTGTGTACCTGAGCATGAACAGGAAAAAATCCTACGGAAATGTCACACCGAAGCTTATGGAGGTCATCATGCGGTAGATAGAACTGCTCACAAGGTATCGCAATCTGGTTTTCATTGGCCTACTCTCTTCAAGGATGCCCGTAATTTTGTTTTATCTTGTGATGAATGTCCAAGATTGGTAATATTGGTAAGCGCCAGGAAATGCATATGAATTATTCCCTTGCTGTTGAACCATTTGATGTTTGGGGTTTTGATTATATGGGACCTTTTCCTTCCTCTAATGGGTATACACATATTTTGGTTGTTGTTGATTATGTTACTAAGTGGGTAGAATCTAGTCCTACAAGTAGTGCTGATCACACTACTTCCATTAAAATGCTTAAAGAAGTTGTTTTCCCAAGGTTTGGAGTCCCAAGATATTTAATGACTGATGGTGGTTCACACTTTATTCATGGTGCTTTCCGTAAAATGCTTGCTAAGTATGACGTTAACCATAGAATTGCTCCACCTTGTCGCCCTCAATCTAGTGGTCAAGTTGAACTTAGCAATAGAGAAATAAAACTAATACTACAAAAACTGTTAATAGCTCCCGAAAGAATTGGTCTAAGAAATTAGATGATGCACTTTGGGCCTACAGAATAGCTTACAAAAATCCTATGAGTATGTATCCTTATAAATTGTTTTATGGAAAAGCTTATCATTTGCCTCTTGATTTAGAATATAAAGCATATCAGGCAATAAAAGAACTCAACTATGATTTCAAACTTGCTGATGAAAAGATGTTATTTGATATAAGCTCACTAGATGAATGGAGAACCCAAGCTTATGAAAATGCCAAATTGTTTAAAGAAAAAGTTAAAAGATGGCATGATAAAAGAATCCAAAAGCAGGAATTTAAGGTTGGCGAATATGTTCTTTTGTACAATTCTCATTTCAGGTTCTTTGCAGGAAAACTTCTCTCTAAATGGGAAGGAGCATATATTATCAAAGAGGTTTATCGCTCTGGAGCTATCAAAATAAATAATACCAAAGGTACTAACCCGAAGGTTGTCAATGGGCAAAGAATTAAACACTATATGTCAGGTACGCCTATTAATGTTAAAGGCAATATTATTCAAACCATGACACTCGAAGAGCACATAAAAGATACATTCTAGAACACTCCAGAATCCTGAAAAAGATGAGGTACGTGATATAATAACTAAACGGACTCCGAAAAACCATAAAAATATTTTTTGTCATCTTGGAATATTAGAAAATTAGAAAAATAAATAAATAACCCGGAAGGCAACCGAGGAGGGCACAAGACACCAAGGCATGCATGCCTTGCCTGGCACGGCCAGGTGGGTTGTGCCCACCTCGGGAACCTTCCCGACTTCGTTTTCCTCTCGTTTGCTTGTTTCCCAAGAATAAAAATCTTTATATACCCCCGAATGTATGGACCACCGTATCACGGAGAAATCTTCTATTCTTCTTTCTTGTTGTTGTCTGACAGATCTAGATCGCCATGGCCGCTCTGAGGTCCTCCAAGGACAAGTTATTTGAGAATGTCATCAACCCATATTTGCGGGAGGTGATGCAACACCCTCAAGCCATTGAGATGTGTGAGGGGGTACTCCAGATCCGGGATGTCCAGAGGCCCAAGAGGACGGGAACCGTTGAAGCCAGGCTCGAAGCCATGGAGCAGGAGGTCTTCAAGTGCAAGGGGATGGTGGAGCGCGGACTCAATGCGAATCACCTCATGATTACGGATTTCACCCATGACTACAAGGTGGATGGCCGGTCCATGAAGGACGTCATCTTCACCCTCAACGAGCACATCAACTTTCTGCAAAGCCAAATCTACGATCTCCAAAATGAAGTCTTTGAATATGAGGCAAGATTTAAAGGTATGAGTTTGGCTGCCAGTTGCAGAACTCGTGAAACTCATGCTTCCTCTTATGATAGTGAGCCACTGCCATGGAAGTTGGATGACAAACTTATTACATCATTGTCGGTGTCAAAACCGGCCGATCTCGGGTAGGGGGTCCCGAACTGTGCGTCTGAGGATTGAAGGTAACAGGAGAAAAGGGGGACATAATGTTTACCCAGGTTTGGGCCCTCTTAATGGAGGTAAAACCCTACGTCATGCTTGATTGTATTTGATGAGTATAGGGGTTACAAGAGTTGATCTACCTCGAGATCGTAATGGTAAACCCTAGATGTCTAGCCTATTGGATTTGTGATGTCCTCTACAGACTAAACCCTTCGGTTTATATAGACACGGAGGGGCCTAGGGTTGTACAGAGTAGGTTTAAAGAGAAAGGAAACTACACATCTGGACGTTAGGCTTGTCATCCACGCAAAGGAGAGTCCCATACGGACATGGGGGAAGGCCTTCTACCTTCTATTTTCTCGGCCCATCAGTCCAGCTCAAAACACACGGGCAGGACTCTCGAGGACCCCTTAGTCCAGGACTCCCTCAGTAGCCCCTGAACCAGTCTTCAATGACGACGTGTTTGGCTCGCAGATTGTCTTCGACATTGCAAGGCGGGTTCCTTATTTGCATACAAAGCAGTTTTCTGTGCAAGAGAACTATATCCAGCTCTATATGATAGTTACAACCCTCAACCACAAGGGTACAATACTTAATAAGGTATGTCTAATGACAGCTTTTTTGGTGAAACGTCACATCTGGCCTTTTTAGTATTTCGAACCATTTTTTGGCCTCCCGCTTCGTATTTCGAGGCGCGGCCTCCATTGACACGTCTTTTCAAAGCAGAGATCGTGTCCCCTTATTGCGGGATTTTCATCAATATGGGTATGGGTAATCCAACCTTGCCATTTGCACGACGCCTTGGGAACAGGCAAGTTTCAAGGCTTGTGGGGGGCGCTTGATATTCACTTCCTATATAAGCTGATAAAATTCCATCTTTTTACCCCTCGCCTTATTCCTTCCTCAGCGTTCCCGTCCTCGAGCTCTAGCGCTCATGCTTCAGTCTTTCCCACCGCCCAACCTTTCCAGCCATATCCTGATCCGGCTTACAGGGCAAGTGGATGGCCTCCTCCGTCACGGAGAAGGACATCAAGGAACTCCGGTAGGAGAAGTACTTAACCACGGAAATCGCACACAGGCTTCTGGCTAAAGAGCAAGTCATCCCCACTCTAGAGCCCGACAAGAGGGTTGTGTTCATCCCTCTCTTTCTCCGCGGCCTAGGGTTTCCACTTCACCCTTTTGTCTGAGGCCTCATGTTCTATTACGGGCCAGATTTCCATGATCTAGCCCCAAACTCCTTCCTCCACATCTCGGCATTTATCCTTGTGTGCGAGGCGCTCCTCCGCATTCCACCCCATTTCAGCATATGGCTCAAAGTCTTCAATGTGAAGCCGAAGGTGGTTGATGGGCAGCACGCCGACTGCGGCGGCGTCATGGTGAGGAAACTCCCCAACACCACATGGACCAAAGGAGCCTTCGTGGAGATCGTGAAGGTGTGGCAGCAGGAGTGGTTCTACATCACCGAACCCCGCGGTACCAAATGGGCGGTCACTCCTGAATTTATAACTGGGCCCCCTATGTGGCTCACATCTTGGACCAACAAGGGTCGGGACTGGGGGTCGACCAACAAAGTGATGACACTCCAAAAGAACATCAAGAGTATGATAAATAAGCACACCAGTCTCACTGACGTGATTCAGGTGATGCTCTTCTGCCGGATCCTCCCATGCTAACGCCAGCCTCTCCGCATGTGGGAGTTTAATCCAGATGGCCCTCGGACCCTGCAGCGCTTCTTTGGTACAACGCATGAAGAAATATGGAAACTGCTTTTTAAGGCCCAGAAGTCGTGGACGGAGAAGACCAAAGATATCAGTCTCGACAGCGCAAATCCGGCTACTGAGGTAAGCTTCTTACTTTCGGACATAATTTCAGTCCATAAGTCAAAGGGTATACCAAAATGCCCATTCCTTTTTCAGGGATGGACAATGAAGGCGGAGTGGATTAGGTGTCCGGCGCCGCTACCGGAAAACCCAGAAACTCCTTTGTTAATGAGGATGCTGGTTCCGGCGCCTTATCACGCGCTAGAGAAGAAGGCCAAGAAGATGGGAAGGAGGCCAAAGGTGGCCTCCGCCGTAAAGGCACTTCAGACACTTTATCTAGAGATACCAAAGCTCTCTCCTCCCACAAGGGAGATAAAGACGAAGACGAGGAGGAAGCAGAGAGCAATTCTCCCCTTAATGGGAGGAAGAAGAAAAGGGAGGCCTCTATAGATCCAGAGCCGGAGGCGTCCAAGAGGGGGAAGATATCCCTCTCGGACGGCTCAGATTCAGATGCCAAAGCCATCCCCGAGTGGCACCCCAAGTTAAATCCCCTGGCCGCATCATACGTATCCATGGATAGTGTACATATATTCGGTTTTTATGATTGAAATTCTAACACATTTGCATTGTGTGCCTCAGTCCGGCCCGCGATCTCCCCCAACTATCATCATCTTCGGGGGAACTCGCTAGAGCCGGGGATGGTGGAGAGCGAGACGCCTCCTCGAGCTTCTCCGTCAACCGCCACGGACAACACCGAAGTGTTGCCCTGAAGAACCTCTCCAGGCCATGGAGAGGTGCAGGAGGCCGCCAAGACGGTGCCGGAGGGTAACACCTCAGCTACCGAGAACATGGGGGAACCAACCCCTATGGAGACTGACGACGGGGGCGATGACCAATCCGGCCCCCAGCCGAACACCATTTCGGAGACCCATACGGCTCTGGAATCGAGCGAGCAACCCCCTATGAAGGAGGCGCCGGACGCTTTGGTGGAAGCACTTCAACGTGCTTCCGTCGTGGAGGAGCACCGTACCCTGATGGGTACGGTGGTTGGGAGGATTCATTCCGCCAAGAGCGGGCTGAACGAAGCCTTCACCATCCTACTGACGAGCTTTGAGGTATGCGATGTAAGAAGCCTTTTATATGAAGGAAATATGCCTATATATAGATAGTAGCCTCTGAGACTCTGTTTGGTTTTGGAAAAAAGCTGAACTGAGGATCAAATGATTATTGCAGATGGTAACGTACATGTCTATTGAATTAACAGGCTTCCCTGTTGGGAGTGGCCGCCCAGGCCACCGAAGTTTCCGAACTAAAGTGGAAGCTGAAGCTGGCCGATGATGACTGAAATTATATGTGAATGCGGAGTTTAAGCTCACACACTTTCTCATGTAAATGATTGTAGGCAGTGCGACAGAGGTCGAGACCCTCAAGGGCGCCCTGTCGCAAGCCAAAGAGCAGGCGAAGGTGAGTAGAGCGGCTGCTGATAAAGCATTGCAGACTTAAAGGCCGAGCAGGCCACCCGCCGTCAGTATGAGGAGAGGGTGACCGAAGTCGAGCAAGATCTCAAGGATGCTGCTCGTAAGTGTGAGGACTTGGAGGAGAAGAATAAATCCCAAGCAGTTGAACTCGCCAAGGCTCTTCAAGAGGCCAGGGAGGCGCGAACTGAGTCACCGACGGCTCGCGGGGAGATCAAGCAGGCTGAATAGATAGCAGCCGGTAAGCCCTTTCTTTTTGCAGAGTAAATTCGGTAGTCAAAAATATGACTTGCTTACTCAATTATGGAGTTCTCCAAACACATTTGCGGATCTTCCAAAGTGCGCCGCCGATGCTACGAAGTTTTTACAGGCCCAAGAGGGGAACACGACGGAGAAACTCTTCTGGTGGCAGTACCTGGTGCCGGAGCGTCCAGCGCTGTTGAACGACCAGTTGATGCAGCTGGCGGAGCTGCATAGGATGTCCGGCCTAGCCATGAAGGACATCGTAGTCCGGCTATGGCCCGCCGAAACCATTCCTAGTAGTTACTTCGGCCTGGTCAAGTGGCTCGCCGCCGCCCTACCCCGAATTGAAGTTGTGAAGCACTCTTCTTGCATTGAGGGTGCTCGGATGGCCTTTGCTCGTGTCTAGATGCACTGGGCGAAGATGAAGGATGTCGTCATGGCAGTTGAGGGCCCACCTGAAGGCAAGGACTATCGCAAGCCGGAGCGATATTTCGAAGATGTCTTAGAGGGTGCCCGTTTAATAGAGGGTCAGTGCTCGAAGGATATTATGTTTGAATGAATGTATCCGGGATGCCCCGACTTTGTGTTATGAAGCAAGGCACGTATAATATATTTGTGCTTTTATCTGAAATTATTTTCCCCTTGTGCGGCCATTTTTATATCTGAAAGTTTGCCAGTCGTCGGCTTCAGTCCCGACGTAGATACTATGGGGGTGTTCGGAATAGCACATGAGCATAGTTGACCCAACGTCTTGGTCCGTAAAGGAGGCGTCAGTGCAGCAAACCAGGAAATCAGACAATGCAGCTTTATCACTCTCACTTAGCCATAGGAGTTTGACAATGGGACTATAAGCTAGCCCCTGGTGTTTCTTCGGTTATCCAAACTTGGATGCCTTAGGCGTGTGACTGGGTGGAGGCCAGTCCTTCGTATAATACGGAAGAATCACAAAAGAGTTAGTAAGTCGCCAAACCGCTGACCAGCTCTCGCTATACCATGAAAGTCATTTTTCGGCTTTCTCTACTGAGGTGTTTGACTGGAAGAACCAGAAACACAATCGCAGTCGTTCTCCCTTTACTAGCTTAGCCGAACAAGCGGAACGTAAGGTGGTAACCAAGGAGCCAGGCAACCCAACTATGGACCAAAGCCATGATTCAGAGCCGATGCATATAATGTAGTATTCGGGACACCGGAGTATACTATAAAAGTGTTCAGACTTTTTTTTGAGAAATATATGTGGCTGAATAGAGCCCCTGGTCGTTTATGATGAGGTGTATATGTCAATCTGTCGTGAAGACGGAATACAGATTATGAAATAAGACAATACCGAATGGGATTGGACAAAACTGTTTCTGCTGTAGTTTGATTGATACGTCAAACATGCTCTTACAGAGGATGACATAATCATCAAGGCTATTTTACATGCCAAGAATTTGAGAACAAGGGAAAGCTTGTAAACAGGTCCTAAAAAAGGTGGTCTTGAAGATCCTTTGGACACCCTGTCGCACGTCTGCGCCGCTTTTCACCTTGGTGTAGGATCCTTTGAGAGAATCAATGATCGTGTAGAAGGGGCCTGGGAAAGGCCCTTTGTACCACCAAAAAGTGATTTAGGTTTTAAAGAACCTGAAAAATAATAAAGAGAAAAGAGAAAAAAAGAATAGGCTCGAGCTGTATTGTGGACTTTGTCCTTAGTGTGCCTCCATCCTTGCCCATGGTATTTTTAGTGCATAGTTATGTATGCGCGGTACATATGTCATGATTAGGTGGGGTTTTTTACAGAGGCCGAATTGCTAATCTAGTTCTGGATGAACCGAACTGTCGTTCTGCAGGGTAGACCGGACTCGCTTGACAGTGTCCGGGGGCTTGATGGCCAATGAAGTATTCGGCTTGATAAGGCCAACCTATACCTCGGCTATGAGGGCCATGGTATGCTCCTCAGTATGGAGGGAGTGCTGCATATTTCCATTGACTGTTATGACACTGCATGGATCGGGCATCTTAAGCATTAAATAAGCATATTGCAGGATTGCATTGAAACGGTCGAAAGCGGTTCGTCCGAGCAGTGCATGATAACCACTGCGGAAGGGGATGATGTCGAAGATTAAATCTTTGCTTTGGAAATTATCCGGTGAGCCAAAGACTACTTTCAGCATTATCGACCCTGTGCAGCATGCCTCTATGCTGGGTATTACTCCATTAAAGGAGGTTTTAGTAGGCTTGATCCTGGACGGATCAATACCCATTTTACAGACAATGTATTGATAAAGCAGATTAAGACTGCTGCTGCCGTCCATGAGTACTTGCATGAGATGGAATCCGTCAATGATTGGTTCGAGGACCAATGCTGCCAAACCTCCATGACGGATACTGGTCGGATGGTCTCTACGATCAAAAGTGATCAGACAGGCCGACCATGGGTTGAATTTTGGGGCGACTGGCTCTATGGCATAGATGTCCGTTAGTGCGCGCTTGCGCTCCCACTTAGAGATATGAGTGACGTAGATCATATTCACCTTTTTTACCTCAGGGGGATTTCTTTTGCCCCCCTGTGTTCATTGGGCTAGGCTCATCGTCATCTTCGCTAGGCGGCCCTTTCCCCTTATGTTCGGCGTTTAGCTTACCGGCCTGTTTAAAGACCCAACAATTTCTGTTGGTATGATTGGTAGGCTTGTCAGGGGTGCCATGGATCTGGCAAGGCCGATCGAGTATTCTGTCCAAACTAGATGGACCATCTTTGTTTCCTTTGAATGGCTTCTTCAGCTGACCGAGTTTAGAGCCACTGAATCTGTTGTTGAACGACGTGTCTTCGGTATCTTCATTGTTGCTTCTGCGCTTGTGTTTATTGCGTCGTGGCCTACCGTTGCCATCTCTGGCTTTGGAGGTGCCAGGGTCGTTGGTGTTGTTGCTTCTACGAGCTGGCCAGCTGTCTTCTCCCATGCAAAAGCGGGTCATGAGTGCGGTAAGAGCTGCCATCGACTTCGGTTTTTATTGGCTGAGGTGTCGGGTGAGCCATTCATCACGGATGATGTGTTTAAATGCCGCTAGGGCTTCAGCATCAGGACAATCGACAATTTGGTTCTTTTTAATTAAGAACCTTGTCTAGAGTTTTCGAGCTAACTCTCTGGGTTGCTGCACTACATGACTAAGGTCATCAGCGTCCGGAGGCCGGACATAGGTACCTTGGAAGTTATCTCTGAAGGCATCTTCCAAATCTTCCCAGCTACCAATAGAGTTCTCTGGGAGGCTGTTTAACCAGTGTTGTACTGGTCCTTTCAGTTTTAAGGGGAGGTATTTGATGGCATGAAGATCATCACCGCGGACCATGTGGATATGGAGAAGGAAATCTTCAATCCATACCGCGGGACCTGTCGTGCCATCATATGATTCGATGTTTACGGGTTTAAACCCTTCTGGGAACTGGTGCTGCATTACCTCATCAATAAAGCATAAGGGGTGTGCGGCACCTCTGTATCGGGCAGCGTCACTACGGAGTTCGGATGACATCCGTATGTGCTTTTCGGCCCTTGTGAGGTTATGCCCATCGCGCCAGGCTTGACAGCCGTCTTCTCATGTTGGGGCACGCCCCCTTGATGCATAGATTGATCTAGTTTGGCTCTTCTATTGTCCAGGTCCTGTCGTAGGTCGTAGGTGTATCCTGGAGCCGCTGTCTTTCTGCCCCTACGGCAAGGTGGTGCGGGTTGGTGTTCGGCGTAGGTGGTCGCTTTATCTCGCCCACGTGGTGGCCGGTCTAGTTCATTAGCGCGGTCATGTCTCGACGGTATTGGCTCGATGGCCTCGTCGTCAAATTGCGGTAGTAGCCAATGCTTCTGATAACTCTTCGTTGGGCATTGGAGTCCATATTGTTCGGCAGCTAGGACCTAGGTCCATCTGTCGTTGAGTGTATCCTGTTCGTCTTGGAGCCGTTGCTGCTTCTTTTTTAGGCTTCTTGCAGTGGCGATTAGTTGGCGCTTAAAGCGCTCCTGCTCGAGGGGTTCCTCTAGCATGATGAAATCTTCGTTGCCGAGGCTGACATCATCCTCAGAGACCGGTAGATAGTTGCTATCTTCTGAATCCTCATTCCCGACCAGATCGTCGCGGTTAACTTGCCCCTCCTCCACGTCATCCTGCTCGGATGTGGACTCGACGGGGTCGTCAGCATTCTCTGGAGTGTTATTGTCTCCACTGCCGGTATTACTATCTTTCTCATGACGCGATTTTGAGCGGCATCGCTGGCGTCGACGCTTTGGTGGTGCCTCAGCAGGTTTTTCCTCAACTGGATCCTTCCTGCCTTCGTCGTCGTCCTCTTAGGGTGTATCCACCATCTACACGTCGTATGTGGAGGTGGCCGTCCAACATCCGGTAAATGGCGGGTCTTGGCCTTGTTCGTCTCCGTCATTGTCGTCCATGTCGTCGATGTCTTCGGAGGTGTAATCCAGCATGTCGGTTAAGTCCTCGACGGTGGCTATGAAGTGGGTAGTGGGTGGGACGCAAAATTCCCTGCTCCCAGCCCCTAATCCGGGTTGGGCGTAGTTCGGGGGTGATACCTCTACAATGGTGAGGGACCACATTAAGTCCAGAGCCTCATTTAAGAGCGAGGATTGGACGGGGAAACGAGAGTCCGCGGAGATAGCCAGGGCAAAAGCCTCCTGGCCAAGCTCGCTTGGCATGGACTTTGAGAGTTCGGAGCCAGAGTTCACGGCGAGTCCAACCTTTCAATGATAGGGGGAACTCAGTCTAACTCCGGGCTTGCCGAGGACACAATCGCCTCCGAATCTCCGATAGTGAGCTTCATAATAGAGAGTCAGGCAGGCTCCAAACTCCCATCTTCAGACCCGGAAGTTTGCTCTGGATCTAAGGCCAGAGCGGTGGTCGGGGCCGCGAACCCTTCGAAGATCAAGTCTCCTTAGATATCAGCGACATAATTTAGGTTCCTGAAACTGATCTAATGACCAGGGGCGTAGTTGTCGATCTATTCCAGGTGGCCAATTGAGTTGGCACGCAGAGCGAAGCCGCCAAACACAAAAATTTGACCGAGGAGGAAAGTTTCCCCCGAAACGACATCGTTGTTGAGGATCAAACGATCCGTTGAACCTTCTGTCGACGACACAGTGGAACTCTCAATGAAAGCACCAATGTCGGTGTCAAAACCGGCCGATCTCGGGTAGGGGGTCCCGAACTATGCGTTTGAGGATCGAAGTTAATAGGAGACAAGGGGGACACGATGTTTACGCAGGTTCGGGCCCACTTAATGGAGGTAAAACCCTACGTCCTGCTTGATTGTATTTGATGAGTATAGGGGTTACAAGAGTTGATCTACCTTGAGATCGTAATGGCTAAACCCTAGATGTTTAGCCTATATGATTTGTGATGACCTCTACGGACTAAACCCTCCAGTTTATATAGACAGCCGAGGGGCCTAGGGTTGTACACAGTCGGTTTACAGGGAAAGGAAACTACACATCCGGACGTTAGGCTTGCCATCCACGCAAAGGAGAGTCCCATTCGGACACGGGGGGACGCCTTCTACCTTGTATCTTCCCGGCCCGTCAGTCCGACTCACAACACACGGGCCGAACTCTCGAGGACCCCTTAGTCCAGGACTCCCTCACTCATCACCACCATCAACTTCTTCACCACCAAAGGAGACTTGAGTACATGGTATGGGCACTCCCCTTGGCTTGTGCCAAGCTTGGGGGAGGTGCCCGGTATCGTATCACACCACCTTCTCTGCCTTTATCTATCTTAGTTTGATCTTTAGTTATCTTTTGAATTAGATGAATAAAAAGTTTAGTTCAATATTTTTCGTGTGTTTTATTAGTGATCTATCTATCTATGTAATCGTGTGCAAGATATATAATAAAGTTTGGTTCAAGTTTTGCTTTCTTTACTTTTATATATCAATAAAAATAAAAGGAAATATTGAAAAAGATCATATGCTAATCTAATGATAAGTAATGACATCACATAAGGAAAAGTATATAAGTGGTAAAATTTATTGGAGATTGAGAAATTAAGCATTGGTCAATGATGCAATTCATGAAATAATTAATAAGGTAAGAGAAGATTCACATGCAAATACACTAGCTTGGACATCTTTTATGATTGTGAGCCCCCATCAAAATATTATATGCCAAAATTGTTGACGTTGGACTACGAAGACAATGTAATGATTTATGTGTGTTCATATTCACATAGAAGTTATATTGTCGTAGATCCTTTAACATGTGGTGCTTGCCCCTAACTTTGCCAGAGATACTACTTGTGCATCCAAAAACCCTTAAATCCAAAATCTTGTTTTGAGAGTCCACCATACCTACCTATGGATTGAGTAAGATCCTTCAAGTAAGTTGTCATCGGTGCAATAAGGCAATAAAAATTGCTTCTAAATGTATTGGATCATTTAGTGTAAGAGAAAATTGAGCGTTCTACGAACTTGTGATGGCAAAATAGAGGCGACAGACTGCATAATAAAGGTTGCTATCATAAGCGGCAATATAACATGGCGTTCTTTTGCACTAAGAGACTAAGCATACAAACCAAAAAGTGCAAGACAACCTCTGCTTCCCTCTATGAAGGGCCTATCTTTTACTTTTATGTATTTATTTTTATGCAAGAGCCAAAGTATTCTTCCCTATTCCTTTTTATTTTCTCTTCTTGCAAGCATCATGTGGTGAGGAAAGATCTAGACACATATATCCAGTTGAACGTGAGTGAGCATGAGTTATTATTGTTGACATCACCCTTGAGGTGAATACGTTGGGAGGCGAAACTATAAGCCCCTATCTTTCTATGTGTCTGGTTCAAACTTTTTGCTCATGTGTATGCGGTGAGTGTTATCATAGAAGATTATACGATGGTTGAGTATGTGGACTTGCCAACAAGCTCCAATACAAGACCGTGGCCATCACCCGCTCCGCCACCGTGGCCCGAAGGCGGGTGGTGGTGGTCGTGGCCGCCACCGCATCATAGGCAGCTGTGGCCGCCAGCCCATCATCGATCGCTGAGGTCATCACCCGCTCTGCCACCGCCACCTAAAGGCGGGAGGCAGAGGTGGACGGCGGCACGTACATCAGCGACCTTGCACGCTACACAGAGTTCCTGTGGGAGGAGGACGCAAAGAGCCTTACCGCCGCCATGGCCGCGGCACACGCCGCCTCAGAGGCGAGGAATCAGGAGATCTACGAGGAGAACCACTGCTTCGAGAGGGGTCGTCTAGAGCGGCAGAGGACGTTCGAGGTGAGCATCGCTAAAGCTGCAGCAGCGGCAGGCACCGTATTGCAGTTGTCTAGCTCGTTGGTAGGCTCCTCCTCCTCTACCTCTTACTGAGTGCGCTCGGCAGAGGAGAGGCAGCCGAAAGTAGTACAAAGCCCCTCTGTAGTAGTACTATTTAGGGGCTATTTTGTTTAGTTCATCTGACTATAAATGTGGTGGAACTGTGCAACGTACTTAAAATTAGCTAGTATATATAGTTGACCTAGCTAATTTAGTACGTGGTTGTCAACAATTGGGGAAAAGTTTGGTCGGTTCAGTTGTCAATTTGAAGTGTTTGTATAAAGTAAGAATGACTGCTTAATCTATGAATGAAATCTATGCTTAATTAGTGAATTTTAGTGGCAAAAATTAGATACTGCTAGTGATTTTTTGCTTCATGTTTTGACAAACCGCAGTGTTACAAGGTTGACAAATGGCGATGTTACTAGATCAACAAATGTCAATCTTTCTAGTTTGACGAATGGCAACATACCCAATATGACAGATGCAAATCTTACCAAATTGTTTGTAAGTGGTTGCACACGGGTCATCCAAAAGAACCGTTTGCGTTGAAGAGATGCACAAATCCTCCTCTCACTTTGCATATAGTGTTCTATCTAAAACTTTTGCGATCAAGAGCCGCAAAAAACCTGCTCGACACATTTTCCCTTGGCTTCCTGGGGAAGCTCCCGGTTTGCATTCGGGTGTTCTAACTAAAACGTTTGCGATGAGTGTTTTATATTTAAAAACCATTGCCGTTTTTTCAAAATATTTTTTTTGATAAGTCTGTACATTAAGAGAGAAAAATGCAAGTTCGCTCAAACCATATCTTTCATTCAGTCATACTGCAAATTTATATTCATGTGATCGAGATACATAATTAAACCCAAGAAAAAAACTATTTCTGACGGTCGTTGTCATCCTCTGAGACGCCGTTGTTGAAGTCTTCAATGCAGCACAAAATGTTCTTCACTTGTAAATCAAACATCATTTCGTCTCGGGATCGACGGGCGGGGCGCGGGAGGACGGCAGCTAGCGGCGCTGAGAGGTAGCGTTCAACGGCGGCGTCCCATGCAGCTAAGGAGGTGCGCGCACGGAGAGGAAGGCGGGCAGCCATGGAAGTAAAAGGGCGCTTCCCAGTGAGCATGCAAAACGTACAGCTCACACGCTTCCCGATGAGCCTACGCATTCAAGGACGGCTTCCATGCCTCTCGGTCTGCCTGCGCACCGGACTACGCTCGCACGCCTCCCGTTCAGTCAAGGTCAAGTAGCTATCCACACGACACCTGCTACAGCCATTAAAAGCAAGACATGTGGCATCACGTGAATGGTTAACAGAACGCACACATTTTGAATTATACAAATGTTTGAGATATTAAAGTCGCAGCTATTTTTTCAAAATGCCTTTGTTGGCTGTCATTATTCGAGTACGCCTTCTCTCAAAATGGACACGAAGAATACCATAGCATGTCGGGTGCCATTCCATAATAGCATCCCAAGTTTCATGAATTTCAGACGAGTTTTTGATTTACTATAATTTAAGAATAAAGTATTGCAACGTTTCGCCGGAAATCAACGGTGCCCTGGTGTTTGAAATTCATTCCTATTTCCTGCATGGGACCTAAGCATGCACCCAAGGACGCATATTTGATTTTTCAACCAATTTATATGCACTAGAGCATGTGCATGTAGTTCAAATTTGAATTATGCACATAAATGCATTGAAACTCAGTTAATGCATAAAAATGTCCAAACAAACCCCGAAAAATCACAAAAATTGACCCAACACTCCTGTTGTTCTATGTTGACACGAGAAAAATTTTGAAAGCAATAAGAGGAAATGGATATCGTTTCGTCCCAAAAGGTGGCAAGTTCCCGACCCAAACCATCGAGCTTGTTGTGAGAAGCTCTAGTTTGTGAGAAGCTTATACCTAAACCTACCCCAAATGGTACAATCTTTTTACCACAGCATGTTAATGCCGCTCCATGATAGCATGCCAAGTTTCATGAATTTCAGACGTGTTTTGGATTTACTAGAATTTAAAAACTAGGTATCTTAATGTTTTGCTGGCAATCAACGGTGCCCTGGTGTTTGAAATTCATTCCCATTTCTTGCATGGGACCTAAGCATGCAATCAAGGACACATATTTGATTTTTCAACCAATTTATATGCACTGGAGCATGTGCATGTAGTTCAAATTTGAATTATGCACATAACTGCATTGCAAACTCAGTTAATGCATAAAAATTTCCAAACAAACCTTGAAAAATCACAAAAATTGACACAACACACCTATTGTTTTATGTTGACACGAGGAAAATTTTCAAAACAATACGAGGCACTAGATATTATTTCGTCCCCAAAGGTGGAACGTTCCCTACCGAAACCATCATGTTTGTTGTGAGAAGCTCTGGTTTGTGAGAAGCATATACCCAAACCTGCCCCAAATGGGACAAAAATTTTACCACAGCATGTTGATGCCGCTCTATGATAGCATGCCAAGTTTCATGAATTTCAGACGAGTTTTGGATTTACTAGAATTTAAACCATGTATCTCAATGTTTTGCCAGCAATCAACGGTGCCCTGGTGTTTTAAACTCATTCTCATTTCTTGCATGGGACCTAAGCATGCACCCAAGGACACACATTTGATTTTTCAACCAATTTATATGCACTAGAGCATGTGCATGTAGTTCAAATTTGAATTATGAACATAAATGCATTGAAAACTCATTTAATGCATAAAAATATCCAAACAAACCCCAAAAAATCACAAAAATTGACACAACAATCATGTTGTTCTATGTTGACCTGAGGAAAATTTTGAAAGCAATAAGAGGTAATGGATATTGTTTTGTCCCCAAAGATGGGACGTTCCCTACCATCATGCTTGTTGTGAGAAGTTCTAGTTTGTGAGAAGCATATACCCAAACCTGCCCCAAATGGGACAACAAATTTACCATGGCACGTTGATGCCGCTCCATGATAGCATGCCAAGTTTCATGAATTTCAGACGAGTTTTGGATTTACTAGAATTTAAAAACCAAGTATCTCAATATTTGCCAGCAATCAACGTTGCCCTGGTGTTTTAAACTCATTCCCATTTCTTGCATGGGACCTAAGCATGCACCCAAGGACACATATTTGATTTTTCAACCAATTTATATGCATTGGAGCATGTGCATGTAGTTAAAATTTGAATTATGCCCATAAATTTATTGAAAACTCAGTTAATGCATAAAAATGTCCGAATGAACCCCAAAAATCACAAAAATGGACACAACACTCCTGTTGTTCTATGTTAACATGAGAATTTTTTTGAAAGGAATAAGAGGCAATGGATATCGTTTCGACCCCAAAGGTGGGACGTTCCCCACCAAAACCATCATGCTTGTTGTGAGAAGCTCTGCTTTGTGAGAAGCATATACCCAAACCTACCCCAAATGGGAGAAAATTTTTACCACGGCATGTTGATGCCGCTCCATGATAGCATGCCAAGTTTCATGAAATCTAGACGAGTTTTGGATTTACTAGAATTTAAAAACCAGGTATCTCCAGGTTTGCGGCCAAGTGACGGTGGCAGGGTGCTTGACATTCATTCCCATTTCTTTCATGGGATGTAACCATGCAACCAAGAACAGATATTTGAATTTTGAACCAAATTATATGCATTAGACCATGTGCATGTACTTCAAATTTGAATTATGAAAGTAAATGCATTCAGAACTCAATTAATGCATAAAAATGTCCAAACGAACCCCAAAAAATCCCAGAAATTGGCACAACCTCATGTTGTTCTATGTTGACACTAGGAATTTTTTTGAAATCGAGAAGAGGCAATGGATATCGTTTCATCCAGAAAGGTGAAACGTTCCCTACCGAAACCATCAGGCTTGTTGTGAGAAGCATATACCCAAACCTTCTCCAAATGGGACAAAATTTACCACGGCATGTTGATGCTGCTCCATGATAGCATGCCAAGTTTCATGAATTTCAAATGAGCTTTGGATTTACTAGAATTTAAAAACCAGGTATCTCAATGTTTGCGGTCGAGTGACAGTGACAGGGTGCTTGACATTCATTCCCATTTCTTGCATGGGACCTAAGCATGCAACCGAGGACAAAAATTTGAATTTTAACCAATTTATATGCATTAGAGCATGTGCATGTAGTTTGAATTTTAATTATGCACAGAAATACATTAAAAACTCAATTAATGCATAAAACTGTCCAAACGAACCCCAAAAAATCCCAAAAATTGAAACAACAGTCTTGTTGTTCTATGTTAACACTAGGAAAAAATTTGAAATTGAGAAGAGGCAACGGATATCGTTTCGTCCAGAAAGGTGAAACGTTACCTACCGAAACCATCACACTTGTTGTGAGAAGCTCCGGTTTATGAGAAGCTTATTCCCAAACCTGCCCAAAAAGGGACAAAAAATTTACCACGACATGTTGATGCTGCTCCATGATAGCATGCCAAGTTTCATGAATTTCGGACGAATTTTGGATTTACAAGAATTACAAAAGCAAGTACGTCAACGTTTGCCAGAGAGCCACGGTGCCGTGGTGTTCGAATTTCATCCGCATTTCTTGCATGGGACAGAAACATAAAACCATGGACACATATATGATTTTACAACCCATGTTGGTGCACCGGATAATGTGCATGTAGTTTAATTTTGAATTGTGCACCTGAAATGGCTAGAAAACCAATTTAATGTATAAAATGTTCAAATGAACCCTGAATAATTCCAATTCTTTTACGATACATATATAGTTGCTTGTTCACTGCAGATAAAAGGTCTAGCGATTCAAACACCGTCCATTACCGCTGTGACCCCATTATGTAATTCAAATTAAGATGAAAATCAAGTAGATCGCACACAGTTTATTATCACCAACCGTGTGAGATGCAGCACAAAATACCCTAGAGCACAGTCTGTGTACAGTACGCCTATGGCTTACGCGAGAAGGTGCGTCGGCTACAGTCCACAGCCAGCGTCTCAAGCACACTAGCTCGCTCCCCAAATATCATTTCACTGTTCAATCGTCGCTGGTGAAATATGGGCACGTGGACCCATGTCGTGAGGGCAACTTCGTGATAGAGGAAAAGGTGTCCGGTCTTTCAATGAGATGGTGGCTATCATTTTAGAGGAAGTCGACTTTGACGATCCGACTACGAACGTGCGAGGACGTCGCGCCTTAGCAATCACTAAACCAACTTCGAGGGGTTATTGACCACGCCGGAGCATGATCAACCTGACCACGAGGGCCTATTTCCTGCGAGCAAACGACGAACAAGCAAGAAACTGAGATTGCAATCTGGATATTGCGAATATAAGATGAAAGCTTTATTGATCAGGGTAGGGTTCTGTGACGTCTTGGTCTGGTCGTCGGACACAAACGAAGTACGCGAAGTTGCAACTATGACGAACTTTTAATCTAAACAAAACACGAAGTCTAAACGACGCCCTAAGGCCTGTATATATGGAGGAAGAGGGGGGGGGACTTCGTGGCCCTTGGAGGAGGGGTCCGAAATCAACCCTAACTCTTGTTTCCCCACACATACAGACTCTAAAAACAGCCTATACTTAAGTATTTCGAAAATACATGGGCCTGGCCCAATAATAAGGTGACGCGGCACCTAAAATAGCCTCTGGACGAAATTTATGAAGTGACATCTTGTATATTTCGTCCAAGGCTTCATGCACTCCTTATGGTGGCTTCAAAGTCCTGAAATCATCACTTGTAACTCCGTTCTGGATCCCCTTGCGCATGCCATCATCTCCACGCTTGAACTTGTTCCAAGGTTCATCTTTCTTGTCCAAGCTAGGCCCTTCATTTGTAAGCAAGACAAATGTATTCAATTTAGGCAGCATCATATTCTCATGAACATTAGAATTGTTACCAAGAAACGAAAGTACCTGGTAATTCAATTGGCGTGCGCGAGCTCTAGTAATTGGTCCAGTATGTATAGCAGCAGGGGCTGTGGGTGTAACAATGGTATTGATGTCCTCAACATCCTACCCTTCTTGAAATGAAGTCGTCCTCGACGAAAGTTCATCGCCCTCACCCAAATAAGGCTTCAAATCTGCAATGTTAAAAGTGGGACTAACCCCAAAATCTGCAGGCAGCTCAAGTTTATATGCATTATCATTTATTTTCTCTAACACCTTAAAAGGACCATCAGCACGTGGCCTTAGTTTGGATTTGTGCAAATTAGGAAATCTATCCTTACGCAAATGTAACCAAACAAGGTCTCCAGGTGCAAACACAACATGTTTTCTGCCCTTATCTCCAGCAAGTTATATTTAGCATTCATACGCTCAATGTTTTCCTTAGTTAACTCATGTATTTTTAAAATCAATTCAGCATATTCTTCAGCATCAAAATTAACCTTCTCTGAAGATGGAAGAGGCAACAAATCAATAGGTGCACGAGGTAGGAAACCATACACAATTTCAAAAGGGCACATCTTAGAAGTAGAATGCAATGAACGATTATAAGCAAATTCAATACGAGGCAAGCATTCTTCCCACATTTTCTTGTTATTCTTCAAAACAACCCTAAGCATTATAGACAATGTTCTATTGACTACTTCAGTTTGTCCATCAGTTTGGGGGTGACAAGTAGTACTAAAAAGCAGCTTAGTCCCCAACTTAGCCCATAAACATCTCCAAAAGTGGCTAAGAAATTTAGTATCACGATCTGAAACAATAGTATTTGGCACACCATGCAAGCGAATAATTTCACGAAAGAACAAATCGGCAACATTAACAGCTTCATCGCTTTTATGACATGGTATAAAGTGTGACATTTTCGAGAACCTATCCACGGCAACAAATATGCTATCCCTCCCCTTCTTTGTTCGAGGTAAACCTGAAACAAAGACCATAGATATATCCTCCCAAGGAACACTAGGTACAGGCAAAGGCATATATAAACCATGAGGATTGAGTTGTGACTTAGCTTTTTGACATGTAGTGCAGCGAGCAACAAAACTCTCAACATCCCGTCTCATCTTTGGCCAAAAGAAATGTGTAGCAAGTATATCCTCCGTCTTCTTTACGCCAAAGTGTCCCATTAATCCTCCTCCATGCGCCTCCTACAACAACAAAAGACGAACAGAGCTAGCTGGAATGCATAGCTTGTTAGCACGAAACACAAATCCATCGTTAAGAACAAACTTGTTCCAAGTTCTCCCTTCCTTACAATTCTGCAATACATCTTTAAATTCAGCATCATGCACATATTGATCTTTGATGGTCTCCAAACCAAATATTTTAAAGTCAAGCTGTGAAAGCATAGTATAACGACGAGACAATGCATCAGCAATAACATTTTCTTTACCCTTCTTGTATTTAATGACATAAGGAAAAGTCTCAATGAATTCTACCCATTTAGCATGTCTACGGTTCAGTATTGCTTGACTTTTAATGTGTTTCAAAGATTCATGATCAGAATGTATAACAAATTCCTTGGGCCATAAATAATGTTGCCATGTTTCTAAGGTCCGAACAAGAGGATATAATTCTTTGTCATAAGTAGAATAGTTCAGACTAGGCCCACTCAATTTTTCAGAAAAGTATGCAACAGGTTTGCCATCTTGTAATAACACACCTCCTAATCCAATTCCACTAGCATCACATTCAAGCTCAAAAATCTTATTAAAATCAGGAAGTTGGAGTAAAGGAGCATGTGTCAACTTATCTTTCAATACCGTGAAGGCTTCTTCCTGTGCGGTACCCCAAACAAAAGGCACATCGTTCTTTGTAAGCTCGTTGAGAGGTACAGCAATGGTGCTGAAATCTCTCACAAAACGCCTATAGAAACCAGCGAGGCCAAGGAAACTCCTCACTTGTGTGACCGTTTTGGGCTGCGGCCAAGTCTCAATAGCTTCAATTTTGGCTTTATCAACTTCAATTCCAAGAACATAGCCAAGAAAAGATACTCGGTCAGTGCAAAAGGTGCACTTTCCAAGGTTACCAAACAAACGTGCATCACGTAGAGCAATAAAAACAGCACGTAAATGTTCCAAATGTTCCTCCAAAGATTTTCTATAAATCAATATGTCATCAAAGTAAACTACCACAAATCGTCCCATGAAAGCACGTAAAACTTCGTTCATTAACATCATGAAAGTACTAGGTGCATTAGTTAACCCAAAAGGCATGACTAACCACTCATATAATCCAAACTTAGTTTTAAATGTTGTTTTCCATCCATCTCCAAATTTCATCGAATTTGATGGTATCCACTACGCAAATCAACTTTGGAGAATATTGTAGAGCCACCCAATTAATCAAGCATATCATCTAGCCTAGGAATAGGATGACAATAATGAATAGTAATATTATTAATGCCTCTACAATCAACGCACATACGCGACGTACCATCCTTTTTCGGCACTAAAATGATAGGAACAGCACAAGGACTAAGGGATTCGCGTATATAACCTTTGTCGAGCAGTTCTTTTGCTTGACGCATAATCTCCTTCGTCTCTGCTGGATCGGTATAGTATGGTGCACGGTTGGGTAATGATGCATCGGGAATTAAGTCAATTTGATGCTCAATCCCTCGAATAGGTGGTAATCCCGGTGGCATGACTTCTGGAAAGACGTCAGTGAACTCCTGCAAAATGTTAGTGACAGCAGGAGGCAAAGAGGAAGGCACGTCCTTGAATGAAAATAATGCCTCTTTGCACACAAAAGCATAGCAAACAGATTTGTTGAAATCTAGATCATCAATATCAGATTTTGTGGCAAGTAAACATGCACTTTTCAATTTAATTTCAGAAGCAACACTAGATTGTTTATTATTAGGTTTCATTTGTTGCTCAAATTCTTTTGCCACAATCTGATTTTCACTCTTATTTTTCTCCCGCTTTACTTTATTAGCTCTATTAATATCATCTTTCAAAATGGATTCAGGAGTCATAGGAAGCAAAGTAATATTTTTATCCTTATGAACAAGAGTATACTGATTGTTTCTACCATGGTGTACATAATTTTTATCAAATTGCCATGGTGTACCAAGTAATAAGGAACATGATAGCATAGGTACCACATCACAATCAACATAATCATCATATGTAGAGATACTAAAATGCACACGAACAATATGTGTTACCTTAACCTTGCCGCTGTTGTTGAACCATTGGATGTAGTAAGGATGTGGATGTGGTCTTGTGGTGAGAGATAGCTTCTCCACCATCTCCATGCTAGCCAAGTTATTGCAGATCCCTCCATCTATGATGACGCGAACAGAACGTTCCTTCACAACTCCCTTTGTATGGAACAAATTATGCCTCTGATTTTGCTCAGCTTGTGTGACTTGCACACGCAAAACACGTTGAGCAACTAAACATTCATACCTGTCAGCATCTTCAGGAGCCATGTATTGCGTCTCATGATCAGAATCATCTCCATCGTGTTCTTCACGTGTAATAAGAGCCAAAGTCTCCTCATCATAGTCACTAGCGGACTCATACCCACCATCCTCAGTAGCAATCATCACACGCTGAGATTGGCATTCTCTCACAAAATGTCCTCTTGCCTTACAACAACGACAAATAATATCACTTGTGTGCCCTGTTGATGCCATGGAAGAAGAAGAGCTCTGCGCAGGTCCGGCAGGTGTGCTCTTGGCAGATAGTGGTGGTTGTGCCTGCTTTCTTGTATCACGACTGGAGGTGGCACCTGATGGAGGTGCTGGTGGAGTGGAAGTAGAGGATGTACGTGGTGTCCATGATGAAGATCGACCTGCAGAAAAGTTAGATCGCGCCAATGCCTGTCGATCCTGCACTTCACATTCAGCTTTACAAGCAAGATGGAATAAACGAGTGATATTAGTATACTCCTTATACTCCAGAATGGTCTGAATCTCTCTATTTAATCCACCCATAAAACGTGCAAGCATAGCTTCATTCTCCTCAACAATACCACATCTAATCATGCTAGTTTGTAATTCCTGATAATATTCTTCTACAGATTTTTTCCTTGTCTTAAGCGCTGCAATTTTTGAAGTAATTCACGTTGATAATATGGTGGAACCCAACAAGTACGCATAGCAGTTTTCAAAGCAGCTCAAGTAGCTGGAATAGGATATAATCTACAATGTTCAGACCACCAAACACATGCAAAGCTAGTGAAAGCACAAACAACAGCAGGAACACGTCTCTCCTCAGGATATTGTAAACATGTAAATCGTTGTTCAGTTTCTAACTCCCAAGTAAGATATATATCAGGAACATATCTACCCTCAAATGGTGGAATATTCAATTTTAGTTTAGGGAGATGGTCATGATCTCGTACCTGAGGGTGAGCCCTACCATTGCCATTATTTGCATGTGGACGACCTAGTGGTTGCGGTGCTGGTGGTGGCACGTAGTTCTGATTTTGATCAACCTCATCCTCTTAATGTCCCGCAAAATCATCCTCCTCCGTATCAGCAGCAGGAGCCACAGAAGTATCAACAGCAGCACCAACAGTTTGGCCAGGTGCAAGAGGGAGACGGCTCGCTCGGCGGAGGGCTGTTTCACGATGTGGAGGTAGTTGTTGTTGTTGTTGTTGTTGTAGAGGTGCATTAGGTGCAGCCGGTGGTGGTGGTGGAAGATGCGCGAGCAATTCATTAAACATGTTATTGAGCTTTGTTTCGAACGTCTTCTCCATGCCATCTATCTTCTCCATGGCCTCTTCAAATCTGTTTAGCACATCTTGCACCTGTCCACTCATCATTTGCTGAAATTTATCATGCAACTCCTTATTCGTCATGTTCTCCCAGTCAGTTTCGTCGGCTTGTGATCCTGCCATGGTTAGAAACAATAGAAACACACAAGAATATGATCCTACAGAATACTAACAAGAGGTGGTGGTGGTGTCACAAATCCGTCAAGAAAATCTCAAGTTCTTACCAGTTCTTACCCAGCAGCAGGCAGTGATTGGCAACCGTCGTAGTCAAAACTCTCAAAGCTTGGATAGAGCGATTACCAGGGAGAGTCAAACACACGACGTAGATGTATGTGGAGCTGGGAAGGCTTATAATATGGTAGCAAAAAGGGTCAGCAATAATCAATTCAGAGATGCAAAGTTGAATAAACGCTCAACGACGATACTGTGCTGGTCCTAGGCTAGACCGTGCTAGAGAGGCGAGCCTAGAACACTAACAAAATCAGGGCGCTGCACGTAAACAAGGGAGGAGCACGCTCTGATATTTTTTCTTTTTTTTCACTTTTTTTTGCACTTTTTTTCCTCTTTTTTTTGCTCCACAACATTTTTTTTCGAAAAAGTCTACAAATGGTCTAAAAACTGCCTAACTAGAATTTTTTTTGAGTTCGGAACTATTTTTCTTCTGTGGATGGTTCGAAAGTTGGGGAGTCCTACTCTGTCACGACTCGGAGTATCGCGTGATCTGGAACTCGAAAACAAAGCAACAAATACTGGACTCGGACTAGGACTGGTGGCGGAGATGAATCTGGTGGAATCTCGGATTGGTGGCGGCGATGAATCTGGTGGAAATCGGACTGGTGGCGAATATATGTTGCAGGTGGACTCGGATTGGCGTGATGGTGGCGGATATGTGGTGGCGTATATGGACTCGGATTGGTGGTGAATATGTGGTGGTGAATATGGCAGCGACGATGAAGTTGGTGTGGTGGTGGTATATGGCAGCAGCGATGATGATAATGATGATGCGGTGGTGATACATGGCAGCGGTGACGTGACAACCTGTGAACAGAACTCAAAACTCTAAAGGACTAGACGCTAAGACCAGCAACTTGACACGATGATGCAACCGCAAATTCAACAAAGCAAATACAGAAAAGATTATGCAAAGGCTCAGATTGGTTCGGATAGGATGAACTAACCCTAAAATTTTTTTGGCTTTTTCGTGGACTATAGGTACGAAGAACAGACTCGATCTAAACTACGAAAAACGGTAAAATATCACCGAGCAACCTGGAAATCTGATACCACTTGATAGAGTCAAAGGTGTCATGTCTTTCGATTAGATGGTGGCTATCATTTTAGAGGAAGTCGACTTTGACGATCCGACTACGAACGTGCGAGGACGTCGCGCCTTAGAAATCGCTAAACCAACTCCGAGGGGCTATTGACCATGCCGGAGCACGATCAACCTGACCACGAGGGCCTGTTTCCTGCGAGCAAACGACGAACAAGCACGAAACTGAGATTGCAATCTGGATATTGCGAATATAAGATGAAAGCTTTATTGATCAGGGTGGGGTTTTGTGACGTCTTGGTCTGGTCGTTGGACACAAATGAAATGCGCGAAGTTGCAGCTATGGCGAACTTTTAATCTAAACAAAACCCAAAGTCTAAACGACGCCCTAAGGGATGTATATATGGAGGAAGAGGGGGGAATTTCGTGGCCCTTGGAGGAGGGGTCCGAAATCAACCCTAACTCTTGTTTCCCCACACATACGGACTCTAAAAACAACCTATACTTAAGTTTGGATTATGTGAGTGGTTAGTCATGCCTTATGACGAAATTTATGAAGTGACATCTTGTATATTTCGTCCAAGGCTTCATGCACTCCTTATGGTGGCTTCAAAGTCCTGAAATCATCACTTGTAACTCCGTTCTGGATCCCCTTGCGCATGCCATCATCTCCACGCTTGAACTTGTTCCAAGGTTCATCTTTCTTGTCCAAGCTAGGCCCTTCATTTGTAAGCAAGACAAATGTATTCAATTTAGGTAGCATCATATTCTCATGAACATTAGAATCGTTACCAAGAAACGAAAGTACCTGGTAATTCAATTGGCGTGCGTGAGCTCTAGTAATTGGTCCAGTATGTATAACAGCAGGGGCTATGGGTGTAACAATGGTATTGCTGTCCTCATCACTTCGGTGGCCCACTCCGGTGAGAGCGCGGCCGCATCCGCCATGCGCGTGCTAACAAGGTGCATGAGCGCGGCCGCAATATGCGACCGGGCGGCCAAGGCAGCCCAAACGGCCGTTGTTGCTTCTCAGGTGGCGCCAGCAACATCTGCCTCAGGGATAGCAACTAGCGAGAGCTGCACATCAGTTATCCGTTCTGCAACGGCGGCCTTAGCCCTGATGGAGGCCACCCGTGACCATGTCGAGGCCACCCACACCCAGCTCATGGGGGTCACCACACAAATCGAACGAAGCTTCTCCGACAATGGTCGGCAACCCATGGTCAAAGAGCTGGCAATTGCCGAGAGTGTTCGAGCAGCCGTCTGTTCCTCCGCCGCATACCTTGCGACGACGGAGCCCGTCCAATCCCAGATCGCGGCCGCCCACGCCCACCTCGTGGTGTCCTTCCAAAGATATGGCGCATGAAGATGGCGAGATGCTTGCCGAGTATGGTGCGATGGATGCCATGGAGCAAGTGACGCCCCCGATTCAATCATACACTAATCATAGACACAAATGTGTATGATCAAGATCAGGGACTCACGAGAAGATACGACAACACAACTCTAGACATAATTAAAATAATACAAGCTTTATATTACAAGCTAGGGGCCAAGAGGGCTCAAATACATAAGCTCGAATACAAACGAGTCAGCGGAAACAACAATATCTGAGTAGAGACATAAGTTAAACAAGTTTGCCTTAAGAATGCCAGCACAAAAGCATCTACGATTGAAAAGGCAAGGCCTCCTGCCTGGGAGCCTCCTAATTACTCCTGGTCGTCGGCGTCCGTCACGTAGCAGTAGGCACCCTCGGGGTAGTAGTAGTAGTCGTTGGCGGGGGCAGCGGTCTCAAGGGCTCCGTCATCTGGTTGCATCAAATGGATATGGGGGGAAAAGAAAGCAAAGAAAACATGAGTACTCATCCAAAATACTCAGCAAGCAAGGATCTACAGTACATATGCAACATTATCATAGGAAGGCTATATATGTGGACTGGGCTGCAGAAATGCCAGAATAGAGGGGAGAGCCTAGTCCCATCGAAGACTAGCATCTTCAGCATCTTTAGAGGTCTTGCAGCATTAGAAGAGTGCATATTAGCCTAATTTAAAGTAGTAGTAGTGTCATCAACCTCGCCCAGAGATCCTTCCTCGACTAACTGCAAGAAAGCAATCCTAGAGCCATACTATCCATTTCTCATCTCAAGTATCCAGTTCTTGTTGTATAGATCGGGATACAACTCTGAGTGTCCGTTACCGTAGGACAGGCTATCGATAGATGTGTTCTTCCCTAAAGGGGTGCACCAACTTACCCACCACGGTCGCTTAACTCTGGCCAGACACACTTTATTGGGTCATGCCCGGCCTGGGCCAAATGATACGCCACAACCCGACCTGGGCTTAATAGAGAGGTCAGCACGCTGGACTAAACCTATGCCCCCAGGGGTCTTGGGCCATCGCCCCGGGAACTCCTGGAAATTGTGAGGGCCGCCGGTGAGCAGACCTTGCTACCTCCTTATAAAGGTAGGTGCTTACGCAGTCCAACCTAGTGCGTGCCGCTCAGTCGCATGACGCCTATTAAGCTTCGGCCGATGCATATGATGTTGAACGCCCATACTATGCCCACATGATGGTTAGTGCTATCAGGCCAGAGGCCCCTCGAATCAAATATCCAAATCATAGTAGATTAGGAACGTGCGGTAACAAGTAGAGACTCACGAAAGATGTGACCGCGTCGCCCCATCTCGAGGACTTGCGGTAAGGGCTAAGAATGCCCGGCCATCCCTCGTAATTATCTCACGAGCACCCTCCAGGTCAACCTAACTCCTCATCACTTGCAAATATGCTCGCGCGGGTACCCCTCAGGGCCGACCCGTCTTTAGTAACATGGTTCAGTGTAAAGTCATAGTAACCATAGTAACCGTGTGTCTAACACCAAGGGGAACCCTTAGGAATCACCCTCGATGGAATTCCACCTGATGTTATCGCAAGGTGAACGAAGGAGGAATCACCTTCGAGGTCTACTCTTGAAGAGTTGCACGACAGTGTCGTTATCAGGAGTGGAGAAGGAGGAATCACCCTCGATAACCATAACCGATGAACTAACCTACAAGGTAACATCAGAAGTGATGATGAGGTATCACCCTCGGCAATCTATAGTAACCCAGTAGTGTGGAGCAACTAAGGGGAAAGTGATGTGCGGTGTTGGGGCCCGATCTTCGATCCCGTCAATCGGGTCTTCTGATAATCCAGTGGGGCAGTCGGGACAAAGTAGGGGTCTCTCATGGGTCTCAACCTAGCCTATTCTAAATAGTTTAGGATAAGCAGGTAGGTAACAACAACACATTACAGTAAACAGCCTACTCAGTAGAAATAGGCTAACAATAGTAGCAGCAAATTCTAATGCAAGCATAAGAGAGATAGAGTAGGCGATATCGGTATACTCAAAATGGGGGGCGGTGCTTGCCTGGAAGCTCTGCTGAAAAGGAAGAAGTTTCATTGTCAACATAGTCGATCATAGGGGCAGCATAGGTCTCGGGGTCTACTGGAGAGAAGAGGGGGAAGAAACAGTAAATATAAAAGCACACAGATACATAACTAAGTATGACATGACGATACGCAATGCTAGGAGTGTTCTAACACAGGGCTACACAATACCGGCGAAGGGGGAAACATCCGGGAATGTTTTCCTGGTTCCGGACCTGTGTCAGACAGATAACCGGAGGGGGAATGTTCCATGTTCAGATAGCTAGAGGCATCGGACTGGTATGTGGGTAGCGTATTCGGGTTCGTCTTGTTTTTCCGAAGCCATCGGGCGCGAGCTGGACATGGAGGCGGTGGCGGAGATCGACGAGCACCTGCCGTAGTAGTACTCTTTGTTTTGTTTAATTTGGTCTTTAATTTGTTAGAGTAATGTTTAGGTCAGCTAGCTTTGTTTAATTGCTGAACTTGCTCGATTAAGAAGTGTGGGTGTGTTGTAGTCTCCATTGTGTACCCAAATTATGCAATGACGTGGATGACCACTTTAAGCATGGAAATTCTAACCCAAAATTCTTGATGTTCAAACTCATCACACACGGGTTAAGCTATTTGAATCGTTTGTGATGTTCACATATCGTACACAGTTTTGAGTAAGGTACCATGTCTGATGACACTTTGCGCGCCAGTTTTTTTGCTGAAGCGATTCCAAATTTTCGGCTTCTGCGGAAATACCTACCTCCCCTCCCCCTTACCAAAAGCCACATTCCCCCTGTTTCCTCCTTCCTTTCCAAGTTGAAACCTTCACTCCTTGCTTGCAGCGCCGCCTCCTCGCCGGCGACCCCCTTCACGCTGCTCGGCCTCGTCTATCCAGGCAGGTAATCCACACCCGACCCCCATCCTCCTCCTCCTTCCACATCCCACGTGCCCCGACCACTGGAGCAAGCGCGACACCTCCCACCCAAATCACCGACCCCTCCAGCAAATAAGTGCCGCCCTAAGCCATGGTGCATGCAGTATAGCTAGGATCTCAAGGAGCATTTGGCAGCGGAGAAGGAAATCGCAGCCGCACGCGCCGATGAGGTCGCGATGGCTGCCATTCATGCCGACCCCTAGATCTTGGAGGAGCAGCTTGCCATTTGCTAGCTACGCTGGCTAAGCATGCTCGATTTACCCATTGCGTGTGCTGCTCCTGCCTTTCCTTCACAAATTCTAGTAAATTGTGCTATCTAATTTTACCATGCATATGTTTCTCTAGTGTATATGTTCTACATGTCTTGCAGGGTGGTGCTCACTTATTAACTATTTTGTTAATTAGTTGTCGCCTTCAGTTAACTGTTTGGTTCAATTCTACAAATGTGATGTTCAATTCTTCAGGCTGCAATTTTGTATTGTCTTCCATGTGAGAAATAAATCGAATTTATCTTTAGAAAATACATGAGAAACGAATACAATTGCTATATTTCCAAGTTGTCAAACATACTTGGTTTGATTATACATTGTGCAATGTGGTGCTTAGATAACGCTTGGTTTATTTGTGTTGTGGTGTTTAGTTAACTATTTGGTTCAACTCTGCAATGCGATGTTCAATAGTTGTGGGTGCATTCTGTTATTGTATACCATGTGAGGAACAAATTGAATTTGGCTGTAGTAAATACATGAGAAACAAATACAATTGCTATATTTCCAAGTTGATAAGCATGCTTGGTTTGGTTAACTGTCTGTTCTTCTATTAGGAGTATGTTATATTATGCAATGTGGTGCTCAGTTAATGTTTGGTGCATTTGTTGTGGTGTTTAGTTAACTGCTTTGTTCAATTCTGTAATGCAATTTCCAATTATCATGGGTAGAATTTTGTATTATTCTGCATGTGAGGAATAAATTGAATTTGGCTCCACTTAATACATGAGAAACATATACAAGTTCTATATTTACTACTTCTTAATCATGCTTGGTTTGGATAAATGGGTTTTCCATGTGTCTTGAATTAATTTGATGAATCTGCAATGTGCTTATTTTTCATCAACATATTTTACTGATAGAATGTGAACCCTTACTTAACCTGATGACTAACTACCTTATATGTGTTGCAGGGAAACAATGGGAAACACTGAGGTTTACAATCGAGGTTAGCACGTGCATGGTCTGTTGTCTAATAGCACATTACTGTGCAATTGCAGGAACCATTCTAATATTTAGGTTTTTAACAATTTGGTCTTGCACATGTAGGTCCTGCTGTCAGAGGTTTTGACCCACTGTTCAACCCTTTTTGCATACGGGGGAATGAGTTGTCCATGAATATCAATCAAATCAAGAAACTCAGAAAGATTGTTAGAATAAAGAAATTAGCGACAAAAAACAACAAGATCTTTGTCTGCATAATGATGAAGACATCAGTTCACTACAAGATGGTACTAACTATTATACCTTGCCTTTTTTTATTCCTTTGCCCCATTTCCAATATAGAGAAGATATTTATGCACATCCTTGTTTTCAGGCCTTTCCAAAGCAGTTCAATGATGATTACCTCTCAAACCACGTCTATGGTCAGGAGGCGAGGAAGGTTTTCATGCAACACCCACAGTTCAATATTGAAGTGTTCATGAAGAGGACGAAGGACGGACGGTCAATCATCCAGAGGCACTGGCCTAAAGTTGCAAAGACCTTCAACATGAATGAAGGCTCAATATTCGCCTTCCGCTTTAGAAGTTTTCTAGATGAGATGCATCTCTCTATATACCGTCTATGATGCTAATTTCGAAAGGTTCTACATGTTGCATGTGAAACTTGGTGCTAGTGCAGTTGTGTAATGGGGTAGTTGAGTGCTGAACCTATATCATGTTGTACTCTGATGTATTTCAATTATGAAATTCTGCTTCCTTAATATGGAAATGAAATATATTATGTGCTTAATATGAATGTCAATTAGATTAATAAATGAATTATTAATAATAGGGCAATTAGCATGCTAATGGCGAATTAACCTGCTAATTGGGTTTTGCTATTGCAAACGGTTATTGAAAAAAAATACCATGGGCGATGAACTCAGGAAATGCACATAGTTTCGAGGAATAAACCATGTTGGATCAATGAACAATCACACACGGCTTTCTCTTGAAAACTGTTTGTGTTGGGCCACCTTCCGCAAAAGTTTACCGCATAAAAACTATGTGTGATGGACAACCTTTGCCACACAGTTTCTTCTACGCACCATGTGTGATGCATTCAATAACGCAAACGATAAATTTTTTAATATCGTGTGCAATGGCAACGCTATCACAAACAATTTAACGGGGAAAATTGTGTGTGATGTACCTATGAACGGAAACGTTTTCCTTGGAGCGACTGTGTGGGATGTACATACGAACGGAAACGTTTAGCGGGGACTGACTGTGTGGGATGTACTTGCGACCGGAAACAATTTCGCTTGTATAATTGTATGTTTTAGCTCTACTGTACGTATTTCCGTATTTGAGAGCTCGCCGGTCGCACGCGAACTCATTTGTCCAAGCGTCTGTGCCAGGAGGGCATATCCCCGATGATTTATGGGTCGTGTGAGAAGGACCCCCCTATCCCCGTCACTCACTAGGCGACAGTTCCAAATGCCGTCGCGGAAAGGGGTTAAAAACCATTTGTATAGCACCAACGCATACCAATGGGAAGAGAGGTGGAGACAATGCGTGGGAGATAGGCCTAAAGATAATTGCATGCAGGAGACATGTAGGCAGGTCTATGTATAGAGAAAGCATCGATGGGCATCGTGCATACGTATGCGTGTGAGAGGAAGCATGCTTGTGACAAAGGTTAGTGAAAATAGTTGTAAATGGTTGTGAGAGGGAGGGAGGGTGGTATCGGGAGAGAGTGTGTGAGCAGGTGTGAGAGACCCCCGACGGATATACACTGTGTGCGTGTATGTGTGAGAGAGAAAGATAGCGCGTGTGTGAGGAAGGTGTCGGTTCAATATCGGGCGTATCTTGTAGTAGGGGTCCTAAGCTAGGCATCTTGGAGCGATGGTAACATGGACACGGGATTCTACCCAGGTTTGGGCCCTCTTGATGGAGGTAAAACCCTACATCCTGCTTTTGATTATATTGATATGGGTGTAGTACAGGGTAAATGTGTCTACCACGAGATTGATCTAATGAATATGAGATTGTCTATTGACTAGCCTGGCCTCGGTTTATATATGCACCGTAGGCCTAGGGTTTAGAGGAGTCCTTGTCTTGGGCGCCATGTCTTGTGGAATCCTCCTTGTATGCGGCACGAGCTGTTCGAACTGGCCCAATAGTGAACCACCATGGGGGTCCTCGGCCCGATCCAGCTGATCGGGAGATGACGTGTTGAGTACCCCCTAGTCCAGGACACCGTCAGTAGCCCTCTGAACCGGTCTTCAAGTTGGGGATGCTCCTCGATTCCTCCGAACTGTTCTTCATCTTCGGTCGCCGGTCTTGAAAAATAGTTTAATAAATCTTCTCATCTTCGATCTTGAAGAGTGTCGAAGTGCATCCAAAGAGTTTACACGTCGGGTATCCGAGGAGCCCTTTTAAGTTTCCGGCCTTTATCAATGCCTTATTATTTTTATGCCACACCTCGGGTTTGAAGTTGTACCTGGGCGGCAGTGTCCTCTTGCGTCCGAGCTCCAATGCAGGACTATGTCCAAGCTCCAACAACGGTTGTTTCCAAGCTCCAACGCCGGACTATGCCCAAGCTCCAACACCGGAGTGTATCCGAGCTCAAACGCCGGACTATGTCCAAGCTCCAACGCCGGACTATGTCCAAGCTCCAACACCGGACTGTGTCCAAGCTCCCACGCCGGACTATGTCCAAGCTCCAACGTCGGACTGTGTCCAAGTTCCAACGCCGGACTGTGTCCAAACTCCAACGCCGGACTGTGTCCAAGCTCCAACATCGGACTGTATCCGAGGTGTCATAGATCACCTTGGTTCAAAAAAGTTGAAGGAGTTTAGCCGAGCTTAATGCCGGAAATGCCCTCTATGGAGCCAGCCACTGGCGCCCTAGCTTTATGTCAGACTGCTTCCGAGTTGGTGCACTACACCGACTGCGGGCCGATTTTTTGTCAATATTTTTGATTGGTGCAATTTATTCTCTGCCGAGATATATAGCCAGTAGCCTCAAGGTGTGTATCGGTCTAAAACCCGAGATGCACCTGAAGGATGACAAAAGACCGCTGATTCCAGTAGCCCCTGAGACTCAGGTTGATTCGCAAAATCGTCCTGAGGATCAACTCATACTCGGCAAAATATTTCGGGACACAAAAGCGGTGTGCAAAGTCCTCGAGACTCAGGTTGGGTGCGGCCGACCAACTTGAGGATCATAATCTCCTCGAAAACTATGTTGTACTTAAATTTTCTGCATTGAATTGCCAATGCAGTAGCCCCCCTAGAATTGGGTTGGGTGACATGGTCGACCCTAGGATTGTACCTCCTTAGGAACTAGCTCAACTGTCATGTATGTTTTGACAATACCGAGGTGGGGTTCGGCAGAAAAGATGCCGAACTGTAGTTTTAGAAAAGAGTTTCACGACGAACACCTCAACCAAGAGAATGTCCTACTTCCTGAAAGCAAATCATAAAATAGGAGAAAAGATGTTATAAGCTCAAAGGCCAAAAACATGCGTAAAAAACTTTACATCTAGATTGAATCAAGTTGTTTTGGTGCCAATGAGAAATTGGTCTTAAAATTGTACTTTCATCGTGCTTTGACATGACAAATCCGATCTCTAGAATTCAAGTGGGTCAGCCCTCAACTTCAACCTCCCTATCCCAAAGGCGGAGTGTTTCTTAGGCCAGTTTAGCAAACTAAACGTGGGCCACTTTAGAGAGAAACTAGGCTACTCGGCTATTGATCATACACGTGAGTCGATAAAGGAGTGGTACAGAAAGATTTTGCAACGACTAAGAAGAAAACATCTATTATAAAACTGCTCATATTAATTTAAGGGCCCCCAAGTGACTTGGGTAAAAGAATTTTATGTATAATGATTGTATGTACCGATGTACTTATATCATATCTGTGTTCACCCGAACTTTAAACGCGTCTTAACCGACCGTCGTCTTCTCCCTCTTCGGTCAAGGACCGAAAAGTGTCATGTACTCCACCTGTCAAAAGCATCGATGGTGTTTCCGATAACCAGGAAATCAAGCCATAAGGCTGTAACAGACAAAGCGCGCTCAGGGAACTTATGCTATATTACTGACGAAGTGTAAAAAGCATCTTCGAAGAAAATAGTACCTCCACCAATACCTTTCTTCTGTTGCTCATTGTTACTATGAGACTTGTGCAATAGATTTTTTGCACTCATGAGTTCCGTTGTGTGCCGATTATTCTTGAAAACAATAAGAGCGCTAGCTTTCGGCTTCACCCAGTCTGAGGTACTAACTCGGATGACCTGGTAGTAACAATCACAGAGGTGCTCCCTTGACCGCCTAGCCGAACAGTCGGGAACGTAGGGGTAAGCACAGGAGCCAGGCAACCCAGCTTGCGAAACACTTAAGTCAACATGGTGCATATTGTGGCGTAATACACGAACAAGGAACGAAGCCGTACAAGTATAATCATATGCAAGAGGAAAGGCTTCATAAAGGAAGCCCACAAGTAAACGGGGTATTTGAATTTCTGTGTCACAAACAAAGTTTTGACAAGGAAGTTTTTCACATACCACTTTTTGCTAAAAAGATATGATGCTTGGCCAAACCGAACAAAATTTGAAACTGAAAGCTTTTGAGCATGAAAGCGACTTAGCTAGTTAAAGTGTTCGGCGTTGATGACGTGGTCCAAGCTTGATGCGGGACAAGGTCCCAGCCCTCAAGCCGGTCCTGAGGTGGCGCAGCGAAGAGCTCAGCACTCCGAAGTGGCGATGTAGCACGACCAATGTGGCGAGGTATAACCCCTGGTCCGACTGAGGCGACGGAACAGACCGGCAGTATGACGCTGAAGTCTTCGGTGTGTGTTAATGAAGTGATGACGAAGCCCCAGTCCAGCCAAGGTGACAGTGCTTCCCGATCCGGGTCATTTACCTGTGCACAGAAAAAAGTGCAAGCCGGAGATAATAGTAATTTAAAAAAATTCTCTGCATAATTAATAATTTATGCAAAGTGGGTAATAAAAGAAATATGGCCCGTGTGCCGAACACTCGATGAGATAGAGCTCTCTCAGCGATGCTGAAGTCCCCGAGGCAACCGAACATATCGGTATGGCCATTCGACCAACAAGGTGATCACACAAGCGGATTTATGCCGATTGGGATGACGACATCGGCAAAATTGAATAAATATGGCCTGTGCAACAAGGTCAGCCCGGCGGAGCGGCAATGCAGAAAAGTTGACACAGGGACACGCGTCGACACAGGCGGGATGACGACAACGGCTTGCCGAGGTGTTAGCGTGGCCCAACCCAAATAGATTGCCTGCACGCACAAAGTAGTGCAACCAAGAAATAATAATAATGAAAAAGGTGCATAATTAATTTATGCGAAGTGAAATTTTTTGGTAAATATGGCATGAGCACTGAGGCTAGTTCGATGGCATGACGGTGTTGTGGCGCGGCGATATCGACACAGGTCGGCCAACCTCAGTGACGGCGAGACACCGGCTAGACCGACGTCGTGCACAAGTGTCAAAAAAATATCCTTGAAAAAATAATGCATTGCAAAACAACAGAAAATATTCTGTGTGTAATAATTTTAGTAGCTAACCGAATAGTTAGGAAAAA
This sequence comes from Triticum aestivum, assembly GCF_018294505.1. Lineage (NCBI taxonomy): Eukaryota > Viridiplantae > Streptophyta > Magnoliopsida > Poales > Poaceae > Triticum > Triticum aestivum. Next base: position 387,086,303 of record NC_057812.1, on the reverse strand, counting down.
TAAAACCTGTTTCAAGGTGACGGCCGTAGCCGAACGAGGTGAGAAGAACTGATCCGTATTGGACTAATACCGAGAATCGGATCACTTTGATCTTTACAGGAGAAGTCACCCAGACGTACAGCAGTAGTACTAGTTGAAATATACTAATATTGTACAACTAGATTTGGAGGACCACGCTGCAAAACTAACTCAATTGCATTATTAGTACTTTTGTCTAGGCATGCTTTGGAAAAAGGTGTATCAGGAAACGAGCAGTAATCTATGCGCCGAATTTAAAAAAGAAAAGAAAACGAATCTCCTTGGCTGCCGCTGCTTGAGCCTGATTGCTCTCGCCTCGGCGTGGCGCTAGTTGCATTAGGCGTATGCGTACTGATCGTGCCCTCTTTTGTGAAAGCGACAGCTCACATGTGCTGTCAGTAGCCCCCGTGGGGTTCGGATCTGGCGTATCTCCAACGCCGAACACAGCAGCAGCCGAAAAAACTCCTTCATCTAGCACAAATCTATGCACATAAAAGGGTGCAAACTAGTAATAATAATTTGAAAAGAAGAATTGTGCATAATTAATTTATGCGATGCGAATAATTTGAGAAATATAGTCTAAATGCTGAGGTCGGTTTGATGGCATGACGGCGCGGCTGCGAACGTTTGACGCGTGTCACAGATCGGCGAACGACAGTGACAAGGCGTTTGCGCTAACGTCGTGACAAAGTTCCAGTACGTAAGGCACGGTATTTGCCGACCCGCGGATAGGAATATAGGCTCCAAATTGCGAACAATTAGCACACTTTGATGAATTAGGTATACTCATAGGCTGGAGACATGATCCACTAATAGTATCACGTGGGCATGCGCTAGAGACAAACTACTAGCAATGCTTATAATTAAATAATAAGGAGAAAAGAGAAGGATGAAATCTCCCTGATGCCACAGAGATTCGTCCTTGTCCACCATGGGGATCGCTCAACAATTGCTGCTCGGTCCCGTCGACCAGACAACGCACCTCGGCTGAATCGCCGTTTTTCTTCTCACGTTGACTTAGGCAGCGGCTACCTCTCATCTGCCGTTCTACTATGTCTGCCGCCGCCAAAAAGTTTCTTGATACCCGATCTGTCCGCAGGCAAAATAGCACAACACAGCAACAATAATGGCAGTATACACACCGTGCAGCAATAATTTTGAAGAAGAGATAATTTATATGGAACAGATCATACTGAAAAAATATCGCCTATCGTTGATAAAGATTCCCATCGAACCACGACGAACACCTAACAGGCTCTCAATGAAAGCACCAATGTCGGTTCAATATCCGGCATATCTCGTAGTAGGGGTCCTAAGCTAGGCGTCTTGGAATGATGGTAACATGGACACGGGATTTTACCCAGGTTCGGGCCCTCTTGATGGAGGTAAAACCCTACATCCTGCTTTTGATTATATTGATATGGGTGTAGTACAGGGTAAATGTGTCTACCACAAGACTGGTCTAATGAATATGAGCTTGTCTATTGACTAGCCTGGCCTTGGTTTATATATGCACCGTAGGCCTAGGGTTTAGAGGAGTCCTTGTCTTGGGCGCCAAGTCTTGTGGAATCCTCCTTGTATGCGGCACGGACTGTCCGAACTGGCCCAATAGTGAACCACCATGGTGGTCCTTGGCCCGATCCAGCTGGTCGGGAGATGACATGTTGAGTACCCCCTAGTCCAGGACACCGTCAGAGGGGCCTATGAAGAGTAAATCTACATGTAAAATGTTGATGTATACATTGATTAAAAATGTAAATTGTATCCAAATGTTAGGATGGGATCATGATATTTGAAATTCGCATAAGGAACGGCCATTGACCAAACAGACATCTATATTCTATTGAATTTGAGCATGTCTATGTTATTATTGATCCATAAAGTCAGTATTTCGAAGTCCAGACAATGCACCGCTTTAGCAATTCGAATATAAATGTGAGTATAGTTCGTGCTGTGTTTGTAAAGCACATTATACATATAAAAGTTACACAATTTATAAATTACAAAAAGAAGCGCATAATTTAATGAGGTTTTAAAACATACAAGGTCAAATTTAACGTTGTCTATTTAGGTTAATCCTCAAAGTTCAAGAGTACTCAAAACGTGAATGCTTATGTTTTAAAATTTTGAACGAAGCGCCAAAAGAGCCTCTACTCGCCGATGCGACCAATGCTTGGTAGAAGGAAATTACGTTTATAACTCCGACGTGTGAAACCTACCGGCTCGACGTCCAAAGGTCTAAATTGGGGTAGGTTTGTAACTTCATCTAGACACCACGCAACTGCCTTCGAAAAATATTCTGTAACGCCCTGGATGCGGCTATATCTCCCACGTGTCGAAGCACGACTTAGAGGCATGACCGCATTGAAAGCAATGTCGCAAGTGAGGTAATCTTCACACAACCCATGTAATACATAAGGGAAAGAAATACATAGTTGGCTTACAATCGCCACTTCACCCAATTACATGAATAAAGCATTACATCAACCAGATACAAACAAGGCCCGTCTACGGAACCAAAATAAAAAAAGACTACCCCAAATGCTACACAGATCCCCGATCGACCCCAACTAGGCTCCACTACTGATCAACTAGAACGAAACAACACAATGGACAAGATCTTCATCGAGGTCCTCCTGAGCTTGGTTGCGTCACCTGCATGGTATCATCGGCACCTGCAAACTGGTTTTGGAAGTATCTGTGAGTCACGGGAATTAACAATCTCACACCCTCGCGATCAAGACTATTTAAGCTTATGGGTGAGGTAAAGGTATGATGTGGAGCTGCAGCAAGCGACTAGCATAGATGGTGGCTAACATAGGCAAATGAGAGTGAGAAGAGAAGGCAAAGCACGATCGAGAAACTATGATCAAGAAGTGATCCTAGAACAACCTACGTCAAGCATAACTCCAACACCGTGTTCACTTCCCGGACTCCACCGGAAAGAGACCGTCACGGTTACACACGTGGTTGATGTATTTTAATTAAGATCAACTTCAGGTTTTCTACAACCGGACATTAACAAATTCCCATCTGCCCATAACCGCGGGCACGGCTTTCAAAAGTTCAAAACCCTGCAGGGGTGTCCCAACTTAGCCCATCACAAGCTCTCACGGTCAACGAAGGATATTCCTTCTAGCGGGAAGACCCGATCAGACTCGGAATCCCAGTTACAAGACATTTCGACAATGGTAGAACAAGACTAGCAAAGCCACCCGAATGTGCCGGCAAATCCTGATAGGAGTTGCACATATCTCGTTCTCAGGGAACACCGGATTGTCCAAACTTCTGGTAGGCCAGCCCAGAGTTACCCCTGGTGGCCACTGGCGGCTGACAAGGTGGACCAACACTCAGAGGAGCACTGGCCTGGGGGGGTTAAAATAATGATGATCCTCGAGAGCGCGACTCCCAAGGGAAAAGAAAAGGCTAGGTGGCAAATGGAAAAACCAAGGTTGGGCCTTGTTGGAGGAGTTTTATTCAACACGAACTGTCAAGGGGTTCCCATTATAACGCAACCGCGTAAGGAACGCAAAATCCGGGAAAATAACACCGATATGACGGAAACTAGGGCGGCAAGAGTGGACCAAAACACCAGGCATAAGGCCGAGCCTTCCACCCTTTACACAGTATATAGATGCATTAATTAAATAAGAGATATTGTGATATCCCAACAAAATAGACATGTTCCAACAAGGAACAACATCTCCATGTTCTGATAAGGAACAAACTTCAATCTTCACCTGCAACTAACAATGCTATAAGAGGGGCTGAGCAAAGCGGTAACATAGCCAAACAATGGTTTGCTAGGACAAGGTGGGTTAGAGGCTTGGCTTAACAATATGGGAGGCATGATAAGCAAGTGGTAGGTATCGCAGCATAGGCATAGCAAAAGAGCGAGCAACTAGCAAGCAAAGATAGAAGTGATTTCGAGGGTATGGTCATCTTGCCTAAAATCCCGCAAGGAAGAAGAACGAGTCCATGAAGAAGACAAACGGACGTAGTCGAATGGGTCCTCACAATCACGACTTTACCGGAACCAACCCGAAGAAGAAACACCGGAAAGAAGCACACAAAATAGTAAACAGCCAACACATGAACATGGTATGATATGCGGGATGCGATATGTGATGCATATGCAAGATTTGACAAGGAATGATTGAACCTGGCCTCAACTTGGAAAACCAAGAGTGCCACTAGAATCGGATGCACGGTTTGGAAATGGCAAGCAAAAAAAATATGGCGCCGGTCTGCGATAAATAGCAAGTACCCATATAAATGCATCAAGATAAATATGCTACAGCAGTCAAACATGACAAAAAAATACATGGCAGGGATCCAATCATGATGCTTGACAAAAGATGAACACTTAGCTGCGGCTAATACATCAAATAACAGGTTCAAACAAGTATGGCAAAAGTGCAAACGATAGCAGGTTTCAGACAGTGAAATTAACACAAGACTGGAATTTATCATCAGGAAGCACACTTTAGAGCATGAAAACTACATGCTACAGGAACATATCATGGCAAAGCAAGGCCTGGAATGAAGCTACTCAAAGCACTTAACAAAAGTCCCTTAGTGACCTTGAGCCAAAAGGGATCAGAAAATACAATTGCAAGCATGTGAACATGGCAAAAACATAAACAGATTCAGACTTAGTGAAAAACTGAAGCATGAAAATCAGTTAACGAGTCGGCATGTTTACGAGCTCGATACACTCACTACAGAGCATGGCATGACAAACTAAGCATACACCAATAAAGAAGACATGGCATAGAAACTAGAAATGGCAAGAACAACAACATAGCATGCACGGATCAATAGCAACATCCTCGGCAAAATCGCTAATAAGTCAACAATCTGCCAGGATTCACGATATAGCAAAAGTAGAGCTCGATTGACTCAAGCTAGGGTGCTCCATAAATGCAAACAAAGACATGGATGGATAGAGAACCACAATGTTAACAAAACATCCTTACCGATCATCCTCAAAATAGGCACGGATCACTAGGAAACAACATGAACATATGGCATAACAACAAAATCAGGACAAGGACTTTGTGAAATTCTAAGTCCCTGAAATCAGCATTACCGGTTACGCTACTTGGCAAGCTTGTGCTAGTCACCACAAATATCACAAAAATACATGGCAAGCACCCCTGTAAATATGGCATGGCATACAACAAAACACATGTAGAGCTCAGGATCATAGCATGCACACATTAATCATGGCAAAAATGACAAAAGGCTATTTGCTGAAACAGATCTGACAAAAAATCCTCACATAGCCCTCTTCCAACAGCATTCCGGGCATCAAGATGAGCTCAAATTAAAATGATGCAATGAGATGAAATGATGTACTCGTCGACGCGAACATCTTGATATGCTACACGTGCGAAACGGAGCTACGATGAGAGAGTTATGACATGCGGAAAATGCAAAAAGATTAGGGGAAAACGGGGACTTAGAAGAAATAGACCTCACCCAGATCTAGTGTTTGGGCAGCGCACGAACCGATGCGGCGGCGGATCTCGCCAGAGAAGGCAGGGGCGGCGACGAGAGCTCCGGGCGGAGAAGGAGCTCGCCGGATCTGGGGCTGGGGCAGAGGGACCCGGCCGGAGGAGCGGTGGGCGCGGCGCCGGTGAGGACAGGGCGGCGCGGGCGTGCTGACGACGGCAGGCGAGGCAGCGGCCGGACGGAGGCTGAACGGCGGTGGCACGGCGTGGTCCCGCGGCGAGGCGGCGGCCGGAACGCACACCGGGGCGGCTGGAGGCGCGGGAGCGCGCCCGGTCGGCGGCGGCGACGCGCGGGCCGCACGGGCCTGCTGCGGGCCGGGCGGGCCGGACGGCGGCGGCAGGTGGAGCGGCCACGTGGCAGGCACTGACTGGCGGCGGACGGCGGCGCGATTACGTACGGTCCGGGACGGACATGTCCGGCACGCGGAGGGGAATTTTTAGGGTTTCGGGACCCGAGATTTGGACGGGGTGCACATATTTATAGGTAGAGGGAGCTAGGAGAGTCCAAATGAGGTGCGGTTTTCGGCCACGCGATCGTGATCGAACGACGGAGATGATGGAGGAGGTTTAGGTGGGTTTTAGGCCACTTTGGAGGGGTGTTGGGCTGCAACACACATGAGGCCTTTTCGGTCCCTCGGTTAACCGTTGGAGTATCAAACGAAGTCCAAATGGCGCGAAACTTGACAGGCGGTCTACCGGTAGTAAACCAAGGCCGCATGGCAAGTCTCGGTCCAATCCGAAAACGTTTAACACCTGTACACGAAAAGAGGTAGAAAGGGACACCGGGTGACATAGGAGCGCCGGATTGCAAAACGGACAACGGGGAAAATGCTCGGATGCATGAGACGAACATGTATGCAAATGAAATGCACATGATGACATGATATGCAGTGCATGACACGCAAGCAATGACAAGGCAACAACAGCGAATAACTGGAGGGCACCTGGCACATCGGTCACGAGGCATTACAACACTCCACCACTACGAGAGGATCTCGTCCCGAGATCTAGAATGGCACCGGAGGGACAACGGAAGAGAAAGAGGAGAGGTAAAGCTAAGTTGCTTCTTTGACAAACGAGTGAAACCAAAGAACCTTGCAAGGTTGAGCAAATTGAAAGAGATAAAACAATGGAGAAGAACAAAGTTGAAAACACTCCGTTAAGAAAGAGCAACAAGGAAGAACAAATTCAAACAACACTCCGGTTGAGAAGGGATGCAAGACTTGATAAGATGAAAAGAATTTACGCCAAAAGGCACACCTCTGGTTAAATGGATAAGCACGAAAAGAACATGATCTTGACAAGAACAAGAAGAAGGTTTGAAGAGAGCAGCAACACAATGCCTCCGGGGGAAAGAAATAGAAGATGGATAATTGAAATAAAAGAATGGAGAAGAAAATGCCAACTTCTGCCACAAAAGAGTTTGAAAAGGCATCTTTAGGAGAAGGGTCGAATGGAGTTGTTAGAACACCAACAACGAAAAGAATACGCTTGATATGGTCTTATGGAATACATCTCAAATTTTGAGGTGACAACCAGCCACTTACGGGAAAAGAATTGGACTGATATGAACTAGGAGACGAGAAACTTATTTCACCGGGAGGATAAAGAAGAACTTGGATCCTTTATAAGCACCATGGATAGCAACAATCCTCAGGGAAGGCTTTAGGTGAAATATACCCAAAGATAACTCCAAAGAAGAGGTTGATGGATTTAAAATACCTCATTCTTAACAACATGTGGAACATGAAACATGAACTCAAAATATCAAGAATGACATAATACCACCTCCAATGATACGGAAGAAAGAATTGCACTCCAGATAGCAAGAAGAAGAAAACTTGAGCTCCCCTGAAAAGAATCTTGACGAACACTTCGAGAAGGAATTAAATCCTTGATGAACCATCATGAAGAACCTTCATGAAGAACTTCGGCAACAAAAGAAATGATCAAAAGGAAGATAAGAGAGGTCGAAAAACACAAGGTGAAACCTTGTAATGCTTTAGATGTATCTCCAAGATGATATAATTGCGAGAGCTTGGAACTCCGGAAAAGAAAGATGGGCTACTGAAACCAAGAATTTGATGAGCCTCCAGAATAGGGAATTGAGTTCACTCGATGAAACAAGAATAAGAATTACATTATGCGTATCCTTCACCAATTTAATTGATGAGAAGCAACGGATTTGGCATACTACTTATTCTCGTGGAAAGTATTAAGATAGATATAGCGTCAACTTGAAAATGCCTTCAACGAAACACCGGTGGAATCGAAACAACGAATGAATTGATATGATAACGAAAGAAGAGGAATCTTGCACGAACCACCGCAAGAATTGGAGATGAACGAAATAAAGGGATGTATCACCAGGTAAGAATTGACAAATGAACGAAGATACATGAGAGAATTTAGATCCATGAGAATGAAGGGATCACGAACTGATTAGAGATCACTTGAATGATGCACCGATAAGATTTGAAGAACAACTGTTGAAAGCTGAGGATGAATAACCTGAATTGATGGCCTTCGGATAAAAGAAATGGAAAACAACTCATGAAATGCTCCGGATGGGTGAAAAGAATTCTCACAATCGAAAACAATTTTTGAGAGGATGGCATTAAGCTAGAATCATGAATCTCTGAGAGAGCGGATAAAATATGGAGGGAAAACTCTTCTTCGGTCTTCAAAATCTGAGAATAACGATGAGAAACAACACCATGAATCGTTTAGACACTCTGGAAGAATCAAAAACGAAGAGGTTGAGCCAACAAAGAAAAGAATTTGAAAGGTCTTGGAGAAAGGCAATTGACTGATGACAATTCATTCTTACGTCAATTTTGAAATGAATTTGACAATAACTCTGGTAAAATTAGAAGAGTCGGGTAAGATCCTGGAAAAAGACCTGTGGGTTAGGGCCCACTCAAAAGAAACACTGTTGAAAAGATTACTTGAAAAGGAGAATGCATCAGTTGAATTAAATGACTTGAATGAGATAACATGCTTGACAGAGCTTGAACAAATGTAGAGTGGAAACACAAATCTTCGAGATATCTCCAGCACTCCGGAACAATTAAATAGCGAGAAGTGAATTATTATGAGGTGCACCGGCATAAGAAAAGCATTGAAACGAGGAAAAGATATGATCGACAAAGCTTGAATTGAATCCACCGGAGAAGAAAAATGAGTGAAGAGTGACGAACTTGAAGCTCCGTTAGAATCTTCATGAGAATCACCGGATGCGAACATTGAAAGAAAAGAATGGAGAGACTTCCATACAATAACATGGATACTTGATAAAGAAATCTTAGTCCTTCAAGAAAAAGGGTGGGTGGGCGGGAAAAACAAAGGCAACTTGGAGACGGATGAAACAAACACCATTGACAAGAACTGATACTAGATCTTGCGGATGTTGAAAATGGATGGATCCGCTTGAAGAGAAGCACACCGGGTGAAAAGGTTTGACATGACAATCTCGATTATCAAGAAGGATTAGTATCCACATCGGAGTATGAGAACACCACTTAGACAAGGGATGGAATCAACAGTTGACTTCGAAGCAACTCGAATACCACAACTCAAAAACAAAAACAAAGGATTGGCTTGCAGAATAAGCCGGAACAAACATATGATAGAGATTTCGTCCGAAGTTTTCATGGTGGGGCCTACACGGGCTCGATCGTACAACACCATCATGTATAAGGCAGTGCACATGACATACAAAGAATCCCCGAGTCGGCATAGCCAAGGAATCTTTAAGACACAACGAGACCACTTTAAAACCAACCGTGGATAGGCGGACCACTAGACGTCGAACCCCAATTTCATATCATACATCTGTCGGAAAGATATCCTAAGAGCTACTTGAATTCCCACTTATAAACTCCCAAAAATTTCCGGTTATGCAATCGGGTGTTGGGGATACAGGGGAAGCATAATATCTCACCCAAAACTAGCAAATCCTACATCCAGTTGTATCCATCCTTCAACACATAACCAAGAAACCTTCGGAAATCGTCTACCTCAACCTTCGAAAAGCATCCGTTAAACGAGTTATGGCAATACTCCCGAACTCCTGCCCCAGTACTGGGTGGCGTCGAGGTTATCTCACCAACAACTGCATAAAAGAGATTTTCAATGTCGGTGAAACTAATCTCAGGTATTCCAAAACTGCAACGATAAAATTGTGACGACAACACATCGGAGCTCAACTCCCCGGGACACTGCCACAACCCCTAAATGACAGGAGGCACCAAGAACAATGTTCTCGTCACAAATCGATTGGAACGATTCCAAGATACCCACGTGATCCTAAATTTTTTTTAGTGAAATTTGAGAAGAGAAGAGTCAAAACTTTACGTCAGGATGCCTCACCAGAGCGTCGAAGGGACTGGGGAGTAAAAAGAATTCCTAACTCTCTGATATATACAATCCTAAATGACTCAAAACATTTTCTAGACTCCATAACGCCAGCGATTCGATCAAGCAGGGGGCTCCTAAGGTCGGGGAAGGCTCTGATTACCAACTTGTAACGCCCTTGATGCGGCTATATCTCCCACGTGTCGAAGCACGACTAAGAGGCATAACCGCATTGAAAGCAATGTCGCAAGTGAGGTAATCTTCACACAACCCATGTAATACATAAGGGAAAGAGATCCATAGCTGGCTTACAATTGCCACTTCACACAATTACATGAATAAAGCATTACATCAACCATATACAAACAAGGTCCATCTACGGAACCAAAATAAAAGAAGACTACCCCAAATGCTACACAGATCCCCGATGGACCCCAACTAGGCTCCACTACTGATCAACTAGAACGAAACAACACAAAGGATAAGATCTTCATCGAGCTCCTCCTGAGCTTGGTTGCGTCACCTGCACGGTATCATCGGCACCTGCAAACTGGTTTTGGAAGTATGTGTGAGTCACGGGGACTCAGCAATCTCACACCCTCGCGATCAAGACTATTTAAGCTTATGGGTAAGGTAAAGGTATGATGTGGAGCTGTAGCAAGTGACTAGCATATATGGTGGCTAACATACACAAATGAGAGCGAGAAGAGAAGGCAAAGCACGATCGAGAAACTATCATCAAGAAGTGATCCTAGAACAACCTACGTCAAGCATAACTCCAACACCGTGTTCACTTCCCGGACTCCACCGGAAAGAGACCATCACGGTTACACACGCGGTTGATGTATTTTAATTAAGATCAACTTCAGGTTTTCTACAACGGGATATTAACAAATTCCCATTTGCCCATAACCGCGGGCACGGCTTTCGAAAGTTCAAAACCCTGCAGGGGTGTCCCAACTTAGCCCATCACAAGCTCTCACGGTCAACGAAGGATATTCCTTCTAGCGGGAAGACCCGATCAGACTCGGAATCCCGGTTACAAGACATTTCGACAATGGTAAAACAAGACCAGCAAAGCCACCCGAATGTGCCGACAAATCCTGATAGGAGCTGCACATATCTCGTTCTCAGGGCACACCAGATTGTCCAAACTTCCGGTAGGCTAGCCCAGAGTTGCCCCTGGTGGCCACCGGCGGCTGACAAGGTGGACCAACACTCAGAGGAGCACCGGCCCCCGGGGGGGTTAAAATAATGATGACCCTCAAGAGCGCGACTCCCAAGGGAAAAGAAAAGGCTAGGTGGCGAATGGTAAAACCAAGGTTGGGCCTTGTTGGAGGAGTTTTATTCAAAGCGAACTGTCAAGGAGTTCCCATTATAACCCAACCGCGTAAGGAACGCAAAATCCGGGAACATAACACCGATATGACGGAAACTAGGGCGGCAAGAGTGGAACAAAACACCAGGCATAAGGCCGAGCCTTCCACCCTTTACCAAGTATATAGATGCATTAATTAAATAAGAGATATTGTGATATCCCAACAAAATAGACATGTTCCAACAAGGAACAACATCTCCATGTTCCAACAAGGAACAAACTTCAATCTTCACCTGCAACTAACAACGCTATAAGAGGGGCTGAGCAAAGCGGTAACATAGCCAAACAACGGTTTGCTAGGACAAGGTGGGTTAGAGACTTGGCTTAACAATATGGGAGGCATGATAAGCAAGTGGTAGGTATCGTAGCATAGGCATAGCAAAAGAGCGAACAACTAGCAAGCAAAGATATAAGTGATTTCGAGGGTATGGTCATCTTGCCTAAAATCCCGCAAGGAAAAAGACGAGTCCATGAAGAAGACAAACGGACATAGTCGAACGGGTCCTCACAATCATGACGTTACCGGAACCAACCCGAAGAAGCAACACCGGAAAGAAGCACACAACATAGTAAACAACCAACACATGAACATGGTATGATATGCGGGATGCGGTATGTGATGCATATGCAAGATTTGACAAGGAATGATTGAACCTGGCCTCAACATGGAAAACCAAGAGTGCCACTGGAAAGGTGAGGTGATTTCGGTTGAAATTGATATAAAGGTCACCGGAATCAGATGCACGGTTTGGAAATGGCAAGCAAAACAAATATGGCACCGGTCTGCGATAAACAGCAAGTACCCATATAAATGCATCAAGATAAATATGCTACAGCACTCAAACATGACAAAACAAATACATGGCAGGGATCCACTCATGATGCTTGACAAAATATGAACACTGAGCTACGGCTAATACATCCAATAACAGGTTCAAACAAGTATGGCAAAAGTGCAAACGATAACATGTTTCAGACTTAGTGAAATTAACACAAGCTTGGAATTTATCATCAAGAAGCACACTTTAGAGCATGAAAACTACATGTTACAGGAACATATCATGGCAAAGCAAGGCATGGAATGAAGCTACTCAAAGCAATTAACAAGAGTCCCTTAGTGACCTTGAGCCAAAAGGGATCGAAAAATACAATTGCAAGCATGTGAACATGGCAAAAACATAAACAGATTCAGACTTAGTGAAAAACTGAAGCAAGCAAATCAGTTAACGAGTCGGCATGTTTACGAGCTCAATACACTCACTACAGAGCATGGCATGACAAACTAAGAATACACCCATCAAGAAGACATGGCATAGAAGCTAGAAATGGCAAGAACAACAACATAGCATGCACGGATCAATAGCAACATCCTCGGCAAAATCGCTAACAAGCCAACAATCTGCCAGGATTCACGATATAGCAAAAGTAGATCTCGGTTGACTCAAGCTAGGGTGCTCCATAAATGCAAACAAAGACATGGATGGATAGAGCACCATAATTTTAACAAAACATCCTTACTGATCATTCTCAAAAGAGGCACGGATCACTACGAAACAACATGAACATATGGCATAACAACAAAATCAGGACAATGACTTAGTGAAATTCTAAGTCCCTGAAATCAGCATTACCGGTTACGCTACTTGGCAAGCTTGTGCTAGTCACCGCAAATATCACACAAATACATGGCAAGCACCCCTCTAAAGATGGCATGGCATATAACAAAACACATGTGGAGCTCAGGATCATAGCATGCACACATTAATCATGGCAAAAATGACAAAAGGCCATTTGATGAAATAGATCTGACAAAATACTTACATAGCCCTCTTCCAATAGCATTTCGGGCATCAAGATGAGCTCAAATTAAAATGATGCAATGAGATGAAATGATGTACTCGTCGAGGCGAATATTCTGATATGCTACACGCGCGAAACGGAGCTACGATGAGAGAGTTATGACATGCGGAAAAATGCAAAAAGATTAGGGGAAAACGGGGACTTAGAAGAAATAGACCTCACCCAGATCTGGGGTTTGGGCAGCGCACGAACTGAGGCGGCGGCGGATATCGCCGGATCCATGCCGGAGAAGGCAGGGGCGGCAGCGATAGCTCCGGGCGGAGGAGGAGCTCGCCGGATCCGGGGCTGGGGCAGAGGGACCCGGCCGAAGGAGGGGTGGGCGCGGCCACGGTGAGGACAGGGCGGCGCGGGCGTGCTGACGACCGCAGGCGAGGCGGCGGCCGGACGGAGCAACGTGGGAGCGTCGGCGAGGCTGACCGGCGTTGGCGTGGCGTGGTCCCGCGGCGAGGCGGCGGCCGGAACGCACACCGGGGCGGCGGGAGGCGCGGGAGCGCGCCCGGTCGGCGGCGGCGACGCGCGGGCCACGCGGGCCTGCTACGGGCCGGGCGGGCCGGACGGCGGCGGTGGGTGGAGCGGCCACGTGGCAGGCGCTGACTGGCGGCGGACGGTGGCGCGATTACGTCTGGTCCGGGATGGACATGTCCGGCGCGCGGAGGGGAATTTTTAGGGTTTTGGGACCCGAGATTTGGACGGGGTGCACATATTTATAGGTAGAGGGAGCTAGGAGAGTCCAAATGAGGTGCGGTTTTCGGCCACGCGATCGTGATTGAACGACCAAGATGATGGAGTAGGTTTAGGTGGGTTTTGGGCCACTTTGGAGGGGTGTTGGGCTGCAACACACACGTGGCCTTTTCGGTCCCTCGGTTAACCGTTGGAGTATCAAACGAAGTCCAAATGGCGCGAAACTTGACAGGCAGTCTACCGGTAGTAAACCAAGGTTGCATGGAAAGTCTCGGTCCAATCCGAAAACGTTTAACACCTGCACACGAAAAGAGGTAGAAAGGGACACCGGGTGACATAGGAGCGCCGGATTGGAAAACTGACAACGGGGAAAATGCTCAGATGCATGAGACGAACATGTATGCAAATGAAATGCACATGATGACATGATATGAAATGCATGACACGCAAGCAATGACAAGGCAACAACAACGAATAACTGGAGGGCACCTGGCACATCGGTCACGGGGCGTTACACATTCATACACTGTGGCCGCTTAACACACATGCGCACGGCCTAAATCACTCCCGCCCACTATGTGGGACACCTAGGATTACCGTCCTACCCCCGACCCACAGTAGGTCCAAAATTTAAGAGGGAGGCAAAGTTTGTACTTTCCCCAAATTTCAAACAACCGCCTCCCATCTGTTCAACAAAAACAAATAAGCGTGTCCCAGTCCAAAACATGGTTCCCCCTTAGCTCCCCCTATCTGATTCCCCATTCATACTCCATGGGCGCCAAAACTACCTCTCCACTAGCCGCAAAACCCCGACATCCTCCCTCCGCCACCCCATCCCACCCATCAACTGGCACTGTCGGTGTCAAAACCGGCGGATCTCGGGTAGGGGGTCCCGAACTGTGTGTCTAAGGAGGATGGTAACAGGAGGCATGGGACACAATGTTTAACCCAGGTTCGGGCCCTCTTGATGGAGGTAAAACCCTACGTACTGCTTGATTAATATTGATGATATGGGTAGTACAAGAGTAGATCTACCACGAGATCAAGGAGGCTAAACCCTAGAAGCTATCCTATGGTATGATTGTTGATGTGTATATTGTATTGTATATCTATCGACTAGCCTGGCCTCGGTTTATATAATGCACCAGAGGCCTAGGATAACAAGAGTCCTAGCCGAATACGCCGGTGGGGAGAAGTCCTTGTCTTGATCGCCAAGTCTTGTGGAATCTTCCTTGTATGCGATAGCCGTCCGAACTGGCCCATGAGTATACGGCCACGGGGGTCCTCGGCCCAATCTAATAGATTGGGAGACGACGTGGTGAGTACCCCCTAGTCCAGGACACCGTCAGTAGCCCCCTGAACCGGTCTTCAAGTTAGGGATGCTCCTCGATTCTTCCGAACTGTTCTTTATCTCCGGTTGCCAGTCTTGAAAACTGGTTCAACAAATCTTCTTTATCTTCGATCTTGAGGATCGCCGAAATGCATTCGACGAGTTTACACGTCGGGTATCCGAGGAGCCCCTTTAAGTTTCCGGCCTTTATCAATGCCTTGTTTATTTTTATGCCACACCTCGGGTTTGAAGTTGTTCCCGGGAGGCAGGGTCCTCTTGCGTCCGAGCTCCAACGCCGGACTGCATTCGAGGTATCTTTTGCAGCTGAGCACCAGCGCCGGACCGCTTCCCAGCTCTAACGTCGGAATGTATCCGAGCTCCAACGCCGGACAGTGTCCCAGCTCCAACGCCGGACTATATCTGAGGTGTCATATCACCTTGGTTCAAAAAAGTTGAAGGAGTTTAGCCGAGCTTAATGCCGGAAATGCCCTCTATGGAGCCAGCCACTAGCGCCCGAGCTTTATGCCAGACTGCTTCCGAGGTGGTGCACCACCCCGACTATGGGCCAATTTTTTGTCAATATTTTTTATTATTGCAATTTATTCTCTGCCGAGATATATGGCCAGTAGCCCTCAAGGTGTGTATCGGTCTAAAACCCGAGATGCACCTGAAGGATGACGTAAGACCGCTGATCCCAGTAGCCGCTGAGACTCAGGTTGATTTGCAAAATCGGCCTGAGGATCAAGTCCTAGCTCGGCAGAATACTTTGGGACACAAAAAGCGGCGTGCTTAGTCCTCGAGACTCGGGTTGGATGCGGCTGACCAACCTGAGGATCAAAATCTCCTCGGCAACTGTATTGCACTTAAAATTTTCTGCATTGAACAGGCAATGCAGTAGCCCCCGAGACACTGGTCGGGTGGCAACACCAGATCAGGGGATCGATGTGCCCCTTTAATATTTGTAAATAATAAGGCCGAAGCCCAGTAGCCCCCGAGCCTTAATGCGGGCACGGGTGGCTGAATTAAGGATCGATATCCATAGTAAAATCACAAATTATGTGTAATGACTCTATGTATCCAAGTACTTTACGTCATTAATGCTTGGATCCGCATTGTACAAAACTTTGTTGACCGACCATCGGCTTCCACCTCCTCGGCTAGTAGCCGAGGAGTCTTTGTCCTACTTTATAAAGCCTTTATGAGGGAAAAGATTTATGACGGACAAGGCAATCTGGCCATACGGTTTTATGAACAAAGGTATGCAGAGAGATATGTTATATTACTGTTTAACATAAGAAAATGTCTTCCAAACAAAATAGTCCCGCTATCGGTTCCTTTATTTGGGTTGTCATGCTAAGCATGATCATGAAACCTCAGCTCGAATGTAAGAGCAAAATATCGAGGATTTAGTTTGGGAGGCCAGTTAATAGCCCCCGGTAGTGTTCGGCGACAGTCGAGGTCAAGCCGTAAACACTTCGGCCAATGTTATGAATGGCCCGTCATAGTCATCGGATCACTGACCAGTTTACGCTTATTGTGACAGTCAGTTTTCGGCTTTCTCCACTAAGGTGCTTAACCATGTGAGCTGGAAGCACAATCGCAGTGGTTCTCCCTTTGCACACCTAGCCGAACAAAACGGAATGTAGGAAGCAAGTGCAGGAGCCGGGAAACCCAACTATTGACCGAAGACACAATTCGAAACCGATGCATATATAGAAATATCTGAGAATGTTTTTGCCGAATCCCTAAAGGTGTCCGGCGTTGCACTGCGAGACTAATGCTGGAAAAGCACAAATAGTTTAAAAGTGCCAAAAAGCTTGGAAAACCAAGAACCGTCACTAAAACATGACGTCCGAACAAGATCAAGTGTTCGGTGCCAATCCGAAAATTGGTCTTAGAAAAAAGAAGTGCTTCCGTCGTCCTTTAACATGACACATCCTATCTCAAGACTTCGAGCGGGTCAGCCTACGGCTTCAACCTCCTATCCCGAGGGCGGAGTACTTCTCATTAGGCCAGTTTAGCAAACTAAACCCTAGCGGCTTTGAGAGAGAAATTAGGCTCCCTGGCTAGTGACCGCACACTCGCGTCGAAAAAAGGAGTGATAAATAATAATAGAACTTTGCAACGACTAAGAAGAAGAACACTTATTATAAAATGGCTCAAATAAACTTAAGAGCCCCCAAGTGACTTGGGTAGAAGAATGAGTGCATGTACCGAAGTACTTATATCATATCTATGTTCAACCGAACTTTAAATGCATCTTAACCGACCGTCAGCTTCTCCCTCTTTGGTCAAGGACCGAAAAGTGTTATGTACTCCATCGGTCGAGAATATTGACGGTGTTTCCAATAACCAGGCAATCAGGCCATAAGGTTGTAACAGACAAAGCGCGCTCAGGGAACTTATGCTATATTACCATGAAGTGTAAGAAGCATCTTCGAAGAAAATAGTACCCCCACCGATACCTTTCTTCGGTGCTCATTGTTATTATGAGACTTGTGCAATAGATTTTTTGTACTCATGAGTTTCGTTGTGTGCCGACCATCATTGAAAACTATAAGAGCGCTAGCTTTCGGCTTCACCCAGTCTGAGGTCCGGCTCGGGTGACCCGATCGTGACAATCACAGAGGTGCTCCCTTTACTCCCTAGCCGAACAATCGGGAACGTAGGGGTAAACACAGGAGCGAGGCAACCCAGCTTGCAAATCGCTTAAGTCAATATGGTGCATATTGTGGCATAATACACGAACAAGGAATGAAGCCGTACAAGTATAATCATATGCAAGAGGAAAAAGCTTCATAAAGGAAGCCCCCAAGTGAATTGGGTCCTTGAATTTGTGTGTCACAAACAAAGTTTGGACAAGGAAAAAATTTTACAAGCAACTTTTTTCCAAAAAAGTATAATGCTTGGTCGAACCGAACACAAGTTAGAAATTAAAGCTTTGAGCATGAAAGCGACTTAGCTGGTTAATGTGTTCGGTATTGATGACGCGGTCCGAGCTTGATGCGGGGCAAGGTTCCATCCCCCAAGCTGGTCCTGAGGTGGCGGAGCGGAGAGCTCGACACGCCGAAGTGGTGACATAGCACGGTCAATGCAGACCGGCGGAGTGACGCCGAAGTCCCCGGATCATTTTCCTGTGCACAAAAAATAGTGCAAACTGGAGATAATAGTAATAATGATAATTAAAAAAATGTGTTGCATAATAAATAATTTATGCAAAGTGAGGAATAGAAGAAATATGGCCTGGCGCCGAAGTCAATGTCGATGCAGGGCATCGGCGTGATGTAGTAAAGGCGTGGCAAAGCCTGAATTCACAGGTCGGTCCGAGCTCCGGATGCGGCATTCGCCGGACTATGTACGGAAACTGATCGAACCACCACGCGACCGTCGTTAATGCGGTCACCATTTGATAGACTTGTGTACATATGACGGACAAACCAGAGTAATAATTCCTTGGGAAAAATGAACCCAAACAAGCAAAAAGTACTGGGATTAATAGCACCTGGTTTATTTGTTGTAGCAATCCGAAGGAAGGTGATTCCTAAAATTGGGACCCGCTCCGCACACCCATTGCCTGATGGGCGATAAAACGACGGCATGGCAATGCTGGTAAAGGTTGACTCGCCGAGGCAAAGCCCTCGACCCAGCTAACGTGATGGAGCTGGTCGGCTAGTGACGCCGAAGTGTCCGGAGTAGGTTGATGAAGAGATGGCGAAGCCCTCGGTCCAGCCGAGATGTCGAAGCCTCGATGTCAGCCGATGAGTCGAAGTAGGTCGGCGTGATGGACACCAGCTTGAAGAAGCAATAGTGCGGCCCTGTGGATGCAGGTCGTGACGTGGTCGATGCCGGCTTGATGAAGCGACCGTGCGGCGATGCCGGTATGCCCGCTCCGTGTAATCCGTGGGGCGGCGATGTTGGTGATGATTATCCTTCGCGATGCCGGGCTCTTGTTCGGCTTGCCGAGATGATGATCCGAAGAAGTTGAGCTCGGCTCAACAAAGTGACGCCGTGTCTAGCGCAGGTCGACAACCGTGGAGTAATATTGCCGGACTGGTTTGACACCAGCATGATGTTGAAGATCATGTTCAAAAGATCTTACAGTTAGTGGGATGTGTTCGGGAACAAAACACAATACCCCATACAAAACTTCCTTCAAAAGGGATGTCCGAAATCCTGTTCATAAAAAAGATGAACTTGGGTCGGATTCGTTTTCGCGTAGAAAACAGATCCGAAAAGTGATGCACTAATCGGAAGGTTCCCGTAGTTTGGACAGTTGGATCGAGCCGAAATTTTGAGAGGTGGTAGATATAGGAATTCCACAGCCGATCAACGGTTGGATCTTCCAAAGGACGTCCGAGCTAGAAGCTGGACACCACGACCTAAACTCATCCAAATTCCCGTCCAGATTTGACAGGACTCCGGTATATCATGGATTGCCAGAGATTCCTCTATCGGAACTCGACGAAATTTTCCAGGGTTGTTGTAGACTCAATTCCACACAATTCCACCAAAGCGATCGTCAAAGTGATACTCGAGGAGGTGGTGGTGGCAGATACGAGTTCGCTGTCCAGAAAAACAGCATGGTCGCTTGAGGGCAATGTTGACGTTGAGCCCCCGAGCTCCATAGATGATTCCTCCGTGATCTTGATAGAGATCGGAGTTGATGTTTGATGAAGGCCCTCGTCCGAACATGGTGATCCGAACACGGGGCACAATTCTTGGTTGAACCAAGGTGACCAGTCGAGCTGGTGACGAAGATGCCGAAGTCGCAGTTGATCTGCAAACGAGCCATCGATCCTTTTGTCGATCACACAGCGGAACTCTCAATGAAAGCACCAATGTCGATGTCAAAACCGGCGGATCTCGGGTAGGGGGTCCCGAACTGTGCGTCTAAGGAGCATGGTAACAGGAGGCATGGGACACGATGTTTTACCCAGGTTCGGGCCCTCTTGATGGAGGTAAAACCCTACGTCCTGCTTGATTAATATTGATGATATGGGTAGTACAAGAGTAGATCTACCACGAGATCAAGGAGGCTAAACCCTAGAAGCTAGCCTATGGTATGATTGTTGATGTCTTTATTGTATTGTATATCTATCGACTAGCCTGGCCTCGGTTTATATAATGCACCGGAGGCCTAGGATAACAAGAGTCCTAGCCGAATACGCCGGTGGGGAGAAGTCCTTGTCTTGATCGCCAAGTCTTGTGGAATCTTCCTTGTATGCGGTAGCCGTCCGAACTGGCCCATGAGTATACGGCCACGTGGGTCCTCGGCCCAATCTAATAGATCGGGAGACGACGTGGTGAGTACCCCCTAGTCCAGGACACCGTTAGCCACCCTCCTCCATCTGCTAGAGCCGATACCCCGACGTCGTCGTGCACCGCAACCGCAACCGCAACCGCAACTGCAACCGCAATGCCCTCCATGGCTACAAGTTGAAGCCGTGGCCGAGCTGCCTCCAGGATGCCGACTGATAGAGGCGAAGGTGTCCCGATGTTTCGATAGATGGTGGCTATAATTTTCTGTGGGAGTTGACCTTGACGATCTGACTACGAACGTGTGAGACGTCGCGCCTTAGCAATCGCTAAACCAACTTCGAAGGGTTATTGACCACGCCGGAGCACGATCAACCTGACACAAGGGTTTGTTTCCCGCGAGCACACAAAGAAGAATCAAGAAACTGATATTGCAATCTGGATATTGCAAATATAAGAGGAAAGCTTTATTAATTGTAGCGACCCGACCTCAGATGGTCAAGTCGCTCTGCTTAAGTGTCATCCCTGGATTGGTATGCTGACACACATAGTACTCGAGGATTTATAACAGAGGTAAATCACATGTATAAAATAACGTAAATACTATTACCTCAATCCAAATAGCGGAAGTAACAACAAGGTTGTGGATTCCCATCAACACCAACGGCAAAGTTGAGTGTAGAAATCGTAACCCTAACGTATCACTTACTCGTCGTAAGAATCCTGCAACATGAGACGATGCAACCACAAAGGGGCGGTACATTGAATGTACTGGCAAATTCACACCATAGGATAATGATGAATATTAACTATCACTACATGCATATATAGCTGGTGGAAATGGTCTATGGTTATAATGTTTTTGCGAAAATCTAATTTTTCCCTACTGCAAAGCAATACATTTTTTAACTACAAAGTTGGTTGAAAACATTGAGAATGGTAAACCCCATCTCAATCCCAATTAAAAGTAATTAATAACCCAACAAAATTAATTTAGAGTGATGAGATCCACATGATAATCCAAGAACTAGATACACAAGATGTCCATAAACGGGGACATGGCTAATCGTGATTAGTTTGTACACTCTGCAGAGGTTTGTGCACTTTTTCCCACAAGACTCGATCTCCTCCGTTGGATTTCTCGCACTACATAATGTTTGAGAAACGGATGACCGAGACACAGTCTTTCTGAATAAGTCCCCTTAACCGATAGATAGGCCGGTACACCTACAATCCCCTACATCTGCTAGCCCATCATGGAAAGGTTTCCCACAACTTACTCAACTATGCAGAGCCCATAATGGCATGTGACTGCACACGGAAGTTTCCAGCATGAATAATCGTATGATCCCTTTGAGCCTGGGTGGTGGTCCATAGGAGAATCACACGGTACCCCGGGATTTGCAAAAATACAGGCAATCACCGGATTCCCTAGGTGCCTCAATCCACCCAGAAGTGTATTAAAGTTGCCACCTTAAGTTGAACCATTAATTAACAACTCACATATGTCATGGAATACTCTCAAAACCAATTCCACGTCTACGAGCATAGCATAGCAATATAAGCATGCATAGAAGTAACTCCCAAGGTTTGAATGCAGGGCAATAGGTTCCTACCTCATCAACTACTTCCCAATACCCACATGTTATCAATTCCTAACCATGCAATGTTTGAGGGGTTGAAACTAATGCATAAAAACTGGGTAGTAAAAGGGATATGATCAAAGTGTGAACTTGCCTGTACTGTTGATGAAGATGATTCACACTCAACAACTCTTGATAGTTCTACTCGTCACACTCCGGTCAATCTATCGTAAGCAAGCAATAGTAACACGACGGCGGTTAACTCCGGCGAAATGGCGCGGGGCTCCGGCAAGGGAGGCAAGCTCCGGCGTGGCGGCGGCAGCGTCGTCAGCGGGTGGAGGCGACGCGCACAGCGGCGATGCGGCGCGGCAAGGCGCGGCGTGCAGCGGCGAAGCAGAGGCGAAGTGCGGCACCAGCGGTGAGAAACTGCGGCAAAGGTGTTTTGCGGCGTGGGGGCGGCGAGATCTGCGAGGGCGGCGGCGGCGAAGCGAGAGGAGGAGAGGAGAGGTCCGAGGCTCGCCTTTTAAAGGCCTGGGGGGACGGACGGCTTGTGGGAGGGGCGCCAAGGCCGTGGCGGCGCCGAATTCCGGGGAGAGTCCCGGTCTGGCACGAGGATGAAGACGACGACGGCTTGGGCTGGTTGGCCGGGCTTCGGCCCAGTTGGCTCGGTCCGAAGTGGAAGCGTTTTTTATATAAAACAGCGCAAAGAAAATAAAGAAAACCTTAAATAAATAAAAAATACTATAGGCGTATAATATATCAAAATTTTCAGAAAAAGATTTCCTTCAAGCTGAACATTTTTCTAGAGTTAAATAAAATCCACACAAATTTAAATAAAGCAAAGAGTGCTACTACTCTAATAAAATCCAATAAAAATCATTTTTAAAATACCAAAATAAATTCAAATTTATTTCTCTCCAATTTTCTGATGTAGGGAATCATGTTACCCTATTTTCCATATATTTTTATTTTGGAGAACAATAATTTGAGTAAAATCCAAATAACTCCAAATTGAAAATAATTTCAAAAGGACTTTGAATTTGATCCTTTTTAGACTTCCAACTCATATTTCATATGTTTTGAAGAAGTCATTTTATCTTCTCTGATGAAAATCATTGAGTTGCTTAAAGTTTCTGAATTTGAAAATAATTCCAAATGAAATTCAAATATTTTCAAATACCCCTTTCATTTAATTAAATGGAAGAAGTCATCTCATCTTCTCTCTGGGGTTTTGTGATGAAAAGAATTTGTATTCATGGAGATCATAAATGCAAAAATGAAAGTTTGGGAAAGTCCTTTTATTCCCTCTCATTTAACTTTCAAAAAGTTTAAAATTCACTCACTTTCAGTCAATCAATCACACAACAAACAAACAATCAATTCAAATCTATCTATTTATTATAACATTCCAAAATTTAGAATTTTGGGATGTTACAAACCTACCACCCTTAAAATGAATCTCGTCCTCGAGATTCGGAGAGGCTAGAAATAAATAGGTTACGGTCGGGGCCTTCTCAAAATCCATCGATCGTCTCCGGGGGTCTGGGGTGCTACCACCCTTAGAAACATTGTTACGGCTCTATCAAAACTCATATACTCCATCCTTATTGATGACAGGGTCGGTTAACCCAGATTCTCGGGAAAATTCTTTCTTTGGCTCTTCCGTTAGTGGCACAACCTTTTCCTCAATTCTTTTGTCCTTTTACCTGGGTAATGTCCTTCTGTGACTTGATCTTCTTAGCTGATAGGTCTGACGCCCATACTAAACAACTATCGACATCTCATGGTGGTCAACAATTTATGGTTTCTCCTGCAGGAAAATGGGTCTAGCTGAACCTCACCGTATATCCTATGATTGGCAACAGCTGCCTTGTACAAGGGCCAAAATACTTATACCATTCTAAGGTTCAAACAAGGTTTTGATCGTCGTCTCTCTACTATAGGTAAGTCACTCAGATTTACCATCCCATATAGCAAGGCGAACAATAAGAGTAAGTCGGTATGGTGATCAATCCATCCTGCACCCAAATCATTACCTTGTATAAGGTTTAGTGAATCTCGCATTCTAGCACTCGGTCATCCTCACAAGCATTGCAGAATTTCTCTTGTCAACGAACTAGGTTCGGATAAATCCATTGATTCTTCAAGCCAAACAAACATCTATCGTTCCTTCACAACTCTCAGGTTTTGCGTTACTCCTATAAGATCGTCTATCGATAAAATCGTAACTTCTTCCAGGGTTTTTCCTTCAGCAAGAATGTGCTTGCTTCTTGGCAGGTCCTGGAGCCTGTGGGTTATGGCCCATCTCATCACTTGTAAACCTTGAACTCATCCTTGGGGCAACTGATCGGTATTCCAATATCCAACTTCCAGCTTCCTAGCATACTTAAAATCCATCCAATTGTATTGTCTCCCTTCCTTCTATTTGTACAAGACTAAGACGTGATTACTCAAAATCATCATGGAGTTGCCATTGCTCCATATTTCCAACATCATGCTTCCTTTATCCAATATTACTTCATCTCTTCAGACAAGACTCCTTATTTTGTCCAAAATCCACTTCGTGGTATATCATTGTCCATTCCCTGGGTCAAGTGTCCTCACAGGATACTACCACCCTTAAAATGCACAAACTCATCCATAGACCATACTTCTCATATACTCGAAAGTGGTCAAACTCTTTCTTCATAGGGTAACAACTCATAAAGATCCAAATTAGTACCAACGTTACTAACTTTATTGATTCTCAAAGTATTACAATCTCCTGCACTTCCATTACATGCCTCAACTCAACACCTCAATATAAAGGAAAATGATCTCACTACTACTACTACATTTCTTCTGTTACAAACTCAACTAATTATCACAAGTCTCCTTCTCCTTCGGACAATCTCGGGCAAAGTGCCCTGCTTCATTACAACGAAAACATATTACTTCTGACAAGTCTCGGGGTTTCCTTTTTGGGCAACTTCTGAAGTAGTGCCCTGACTCCTTGCACGTAAAACAGGTGATATGACTCAGGTCCTTCCTGGTATCCAATCTACTTCTCTTTCTGGACTTTTCCATTCTGATCAGAGCTTCTATTTCCCGTGGATCATACTCTACTTCCTCTGTCGGGAATTCTACTAGATCTCCATTCAGACAATTCTAGGAGATGTGTCCTTCTTCTCCACATGAATAGCACGACTTGGTGCAGGGTCTAATTGGTTCTTCTTTAGGTGTATCCCCCACCTCTTCCTTCATCATTGGTTCTTCTAACATTTCCATGAGGGCTCCTTTCATTGCTTCTTTCTTCTATTGTACTGTTCTTTGTACCATGGGGTAAATGTGACACTGAGCAGGGTAGTGGGTAGTCCCTTCACACAAGAAACAAGTGATCTTCCTAGTTGGACATTCTTTAGCTGGGTGACTTCCTTCACAATTAGGGCATTCATCCTTGTGTTCTTTATGGTTGTGTCCCATTTCTCCACAAAGCTTGCATGCACAAGGTTTCTTCATATTACTTCCATAAGGCTTCAATTTCTGGGACACAACCTGAGACTCTAGCAAAGTCAACTTAAATTCTTTCCAAGTGGTTACTCATTGCCATCCATTGATGGTTTGGTACATCCTCCACCAAGTAGCATCACCTCTTTCAAAGCACTGAAGAGCATGCTGGGTCATATCCTTTCCAACTATAGGGTTATTCTTCAGGTGATTCTCCATGTTCTGAATCCATCGGTCCGTCCCCAATTGACTCATCGGTCCAGAAAATACAAGCTCATCTTCATTCATCCTTTATTGGGTCCATGGGTTTGGGGTGAGATAAGAGAGATAGAGAGGGATACACACAATGCAAACAGTAGTTTTGAAAAGCAGATTTTATTTTGTGGTTGTCGGGAAAACATCAAACAAATGACAGCTCACAAACGTCGCATCTAACGTAAGTATAAAACAGGGGTTTGGTCTTCTAAAGGTCAATAAATCTTCAATGTCGCCAGACTTTTCAGGTCTTGTTCATGTCTCTGATGGCTTATTATGATCATGCTTGTCCTTCTCAAGTTCCTCTGCTAGATTGCTGTTGACGCGAAGTCTCTAATGACATCCTTTAATATTTCTGGAGTTGCATTCCAAACTTCTGGGTTTCAACATCCTTGGCATGAGCCATGGTCCTACTGTCCTTCAGTTCCTGACAAATCTCCGGCATCTCAAGGTTGTAGCTCCTCCGGCTTGGCTACTTTCAGCTTCTGGGTCCTATGTTTCTTCATGAAATGTTTCCTTGTCAAATACAGCTTCATGAAGGTCCATCTTGAAATTCTTAATATAATACTCCAGACCTGGTGATACACCGGCTAAGGTTAAATCTGCATCCTTTGTTGATAGATGCTCCATCAGCCTTCTACCATCCAATCATTCTGAAGAAATGTATGTTTAACTCAGCACGGTGACCATAGTATTAGTGGCGATGACATCACGGATAACCGTGTTTCTGCCCTTGTCATTTCCATGAGCTATCTTCCATAATTGATATCTCCTACCTTAGGGTCTTCTTGACAAAACTTGGCTCCATGCTCCGGTCTTTCTCCGATACACCTTGATCTCGGGTAGTGACAGCTTCCATAGTCTGCCAAGTTTCATAAGGGGTGCCTTCCTAGGTCATACAAATCTAGAAAATTCTATAGGGCCTTCAAATTCCCCTAGTCTTTGGAGTCTTCAACCGTTGTAGTTTCCATTATCATAATTTATGGTAAAAATCCTCTTCATTCCTAAGTGGTCTTAGTTATTCGATATCTTGTACTTCTTGGAGTGATCTCATCAGTCGAATCTTCGTGTGGTCAAAAGGGAAAAAGGGGTATGGTCTCACTAAAAGGGAATATTTGAATAATCTCATAAGAGAAGAGAGGTAAAAGATCTTTTTGTAAAGGAAGTTGTAGAGAAAAATCTTTTCCTATGGGCTTGCCAGTTTCCAGGGTCACATCCTACAGTCAACATGTGCTCTGATACCATCTTGTAGCGACCCGACCTCAGACGGTCAAGTCTCTATGCTTAAGTGTCATCCCTGGATTGATATGCTAACACACACAGTACTCGAGGATTTATAACAAAGGTAAATCACATGTGTAAAATAACGTAAATACTATTACCTCAATCCAAATAGCGGAAGTAACAACAAGGTTGTGGATTCCCATCAACACCAACGACAAAGTTGAGTGTAGAAATCGTAACCCTGACGTATCACTTACTCGTCGTAAGAATCCTGCAACATGAGACGTTGCAGCCACAAAGGGTTAGTACATTGAATGTACTGGAAAATTCACACCATAGGATAATGAAGAATAATAACTATCACTACATGCATATATGGCTGGGGGAAAAGCTCTATGGTTATAATATTTTTGCGAAAAGTGAATTTTTCCCTATTGCAAAGGAATACATTATTTTTAACTACAAAGTTGGTTGAAAACATTGAGAATGGTAAACCCCATCTCAATCTCAATTAAAAGTAATGAATAACCCAACAAAATTAATTTAGAGTGATGAGATCCACATGATAATCCAAGAAATAGATACTCAAGATGTCCATAACCGGGGACACGGCTAATCATGATTAGTTTGTACACTCTGTA
Organism: Triticum aestivum; assembly: GCF_018294505.1. Lineage (NCBI taxonomy): Eukaryota > Viridiplantae > Streptophyta > Magnoliopsida > Poales > Poaceae > Triticum > Triticum aestivum. Next base: position 387,058,719 of record NC_057812.1, on the reverse strand, counting down.
GAGGTTTGTGCCCTTTTCCAGACAAGACTCGATCTCCTCCATTGAATTTCTCGCACTACATAATGTTTGAGAAACGGATGACCGAGACACAGTCTTTCTGAAGAGGTCCCCTTAACTGATAGATAGGCCGGTACACCTACAATCCCCTACATCTGCTAGCCCATCATCGAAAGGTTTCCCCCAACTAACTCAACTATGCTAGAGCCCATAATGGCATGTGGCTGCACACGGAAGTTTCCAGCATGAATAATCTTATGATCCCTTCGAGCATGGGTGGCGGTCCATAGGAGAATCACACGGTACCCTGGGATTTCCAAAAATACAGACAATCACTGGATTCCCCTGGTGCCTCAATCCACCCAGATGTGTATTAAATTTGCCACCTTAATTTGAACCATTAATTAACAACTCACATCTGTCATGGAATACTCTCAAAACCCAATCCACGTCTACGAGCACAGCATAGCAATATAGGCATACGTAGAAGTAACTCCCAAGGTTTGAATGCAGGGCAATAGGTTCCTACCTCATCAATTACTTCCCAATACCCACATGTTATCAATTCCTAACCATGCAATGTTTGAGGGGTTGAAACT